>NW_025978983.1:0-6279 GCF_021869965.1 Rhincodon typus | reverse complement strand
CCTACTATTCTGATGCTTTAATGAGATCAGCTCTCATTCTTCTAAACTTCAATGAGAATAAGCTCATCCTGTTCAATAATTCCTCATTAGACAACTCATTCATCTCAGGAAGCAATCAACTGGCCCTTCTCCGACCTACTATTAAGGTAATTATATCCTTTCTTAAGAGATGAAACTGCATACTATTTCAGATGTGGTCTCACTAAAGCCCTGTTCCACTGCTGCAACCTTTACATATTATTATATTGCATTCCCCTTGCAATAAATCCAACTTTCCATTTGCCTTCCTAATGACTTGCTGTACCTGTATACTAACTTTACACAATTGCTGTACTTGACCACTAAGATCCCCATGCACTATGGAGTTCTGCAATTTCTCTCCTTTCTTCTTGCCAGAGCAGACAAGTCCATATTTTCTTATATTATACTCTGTCTGCAAAGCTTTTGCCCACTCACGTAACAATCTAAATCCCTCTGTACCTGAAAAATTGCGTTCCTGCCTTACTTTGTGTTATCAGCAAATTTTGCAACATACATTTGGTTCTTTCATCCAAGCCATTGATATAGATTGTATTTAGGATCCAGCACTGAACCCCGCAGCATGACAGCTTAACAACCCAAAAATGGCATGTTTATCCCTACTGTTTGCTTCTTGTTAATTAAGCAATCTTTTAACTACATTAATATGTCATCCACTACAACAGGAGCTTTTATATTGTCTATGTGTGGTCGGGAATGATGCTCTTTCTTTACAAATTATACCATTTCCTGTATTGTACAATTTTCAAATGTTTGAACAATCATACAGAAATACCATTTATCTGTAGTGGACTATTTGCTTCAAACCTGTAAGTTTTTAATAGGTATCTGGAAGCCGCAGCCAATAAATATTACTGAAAATATTAATGAAAGAGGCATTGTGAATGTCAACAGGCAGCTTTCCGTTGCTTCAAGGCCACTGCCTGTTGATAACAGTTACATGGATAATGTGAAATTTCAAAGGCAACTATTCCAATATTGAAAACCAACCATACAATAAAAATGTAAGTCTAAGCAAAGTTGCCTTGAGGTGTGTCTGTATATTACATGTATCTACTTGATTTGGCACCAATGCCCAATGCACGCAGGGATAACTTGTACACTGTGCAAAGCCACGCAGAAACTAAATAGTTTATCTGTCGGTTTTCTGCATCTACAGTCTTTTGTTTCTGCATATATTAATTATACTCAGTTTCCCTACAGTTAATGGGTTTTTTTTCCCCTTAATAGGTGCAATATGTTCAAAATTTCCATTTTACTTTCTTCAGACATGCAATATTTTTGTGAAATGTTGGACTACTATGGTAGGAACTACATATAAATTTTTCACAATATCAGATCGTCAAGGTTAATTTTTGTCTTATTGCCAGTAAGGTGTTCAAATTGGCTGTCAGATCCACATTGTGGAAACAACCCAAAGCAGTGGTGGGTGGTGCAACTTTCAGGGATATTCTGAACTGCAGTAACTACTGTCAAATGATTAGTTCCAACTATTCTATTCTACCAATATAACTTCCCAAAACACCCTGAAATTAATCACAGTCATTGGGTCACAATAATTCTTTAAGTATCCGAGCATTTAATAAACTATGCACAATACAAAATTATAAATATATGGCCAAAACCTTAAGTTCATGTTTTAACACACCATCAACTAATAATCACTCATCATTTTTTCACTCCTTTCACTCAGTTTTGGATTTCTAAGATAAGGATGAGCTGAACTACAGCCTTCTAAGGGGAGGATATCCTAGTAGGGTGGCACAATGTTCACGTGAAAATAGACTGGTTGGGTGGAATGGTTTCTATCTGTGCTGTAAATTCTATATAAAACTATTTGTCGTCTCTGCTTCCACCTATTGTGGACTGTTATGAGCACTGAGCTTTATATGATGGTTATGCTTTAAGAAGTTCCCTTTATCTTAAGGTGAAACAGAACATTCTGAAAAAGGGAATTGTGGAGTCATGACAAATGTGTGTCTAGAAACATGCCCATGTGATCTCATTGCCATGGGGACAAAATCAAGCAGCAACTTATTAAAATGTCAAGTGATGGTTTTCACACTTTATACTCAAGTGATTGACAGAAAGAAATGACAACTGCTTTTTGAGAAGCAGAACGACAAGGAAGAAATTACTGTCTAAAAGCAGAGGAAGACTCTTTCCTGCTAACATCCAAAAAGGATGCTGATAAGAGTTTATTTTCAATTTGAAAGGAATCAGATAGAATATACTGGGCTCTTGGAGATTTAGTGAACAGCAAATCGCCAAAGTGGCAAAAAATGGATCCAGGAAACTCAGGCTAAGATTAACGATTTCAAAGGACACTTGAAATTTTGACCTGGTATGATGGGGAGAAGTAAGCATGTTGTAGAGCTGAATTGCAATGACTAGTTTTTACCTTCATCCTTTATAGTCACGTGCATTCAATGTAAAATAGAGTGAAAAGTATGTAGCACCACTCACACATAAGCGCCATTCACAGAATAAAATAAAAAAGATAACTTAAACAGAGTCCAACTTGTCCTTCTGCGCTGACGCGGCATACCACTGCCAGAAGCTCGCTCCGGGTTTCCCAGCCCATACCATATCACCGAGACAGCGTACCTCTCTGGGTTTCCCGGCCCACACCATGTCGCTGAGCCTGGGCACAGGAGCTCGAACACTTCACACCCCACCGCCACCATCTTGTTCATTGTTAATGACTAGTTAATGCAATTGTATGTTTTATTTAGTTTGGCTATTAGTTGCCTGTTAAGTAACATTGGATCTATATTGATTTTAGTTTGTTTAATTAACAGTGCTAAATCAAAAAAAGCCTTGACCTTAGGTTATTTCCATTATTTTTATGAAGTTATTGATCATTAAAAGAGGTCATAACAAGACTTCCAGGTTTAACAAAGAAAATTGGTTTGTGTTTGAGTTTTTACGCCAGGCTGCAATCTGTGCAAATGATAAATAGCTTTTTCATTCTGTTAAAAACCAAAAGACCTGCGATTGATGGAAATCCAAAACAAAAAATAGAAATTGCCAGAAAAGCTCAGCAGGTCTAGTCGTATCTGTAGAGAGAAATCAGAGTTAATGTTTTGGTTCCAATGGCCCTTCTTCAGAACCAGTTCCTGCTGAGCTTTTCCAGCAATTTCTGTTTTTGTTTCTTCATTCTGTTGCTGTACTGAAGTGGTGGCAGAGAAGCTCATTGATCTAAGATGAGATGTTGATGAGAAAGATAGGCAGAGTACTAGAAAGATGCATTTTTTTCTTGTTCTTATGCTTCTGATGTTTGTAGATGGAAATATGTAACGATCTCTTACACAGATAGCCTCATTACTATTGTCCCTAATTGGCTGGATGGGATATGAATGTATTTTTAAACCTACTGGGTAGGGTTATAGTGTTTTGTTAAGGGCCTTGTTGTACCGCATTGAATGCTGTTCGAATTCATGTTTGATTAATTTCTGTGGTCCTTGAAAGAAATTATTGCTTTCAGTTTTCATGGGGATGTACAAATGGGATGTGTTGAAAAACATTTTATACTAGAGTGCAATATCTGAATTGGATTCTAGGAAACCTGGCATTAATTGACAGATTTTAATTGATTGTTCTATTACACTTGTATTTAATTTCTCTTCCAACTGACCTGAACTCATATTAACGTTACTTTTGAAACAGTGTTTAATGGAGGTGCACTTCAGAAATGTAGGCTGATTCAATACTGATTTAGTTTTCTTCTCCCCATTTGGCTGCCTTCTGAACTTAAAATACTGCATTCCAAGTACTTCTGAACCATCATCTTTTCAACTGGAGCAGAGGACAATATCATTGAAAAAAAGGGTTAAGCATGGCCTTTTATAAAGAGGCAAATTTGAAATATTCAGCTTGTAGCCATGTACCTGGGGTTTAGAGATTGGAATTTCCAGCTTTGCTTTGTTATGATCTATGGAGTGACTGATTTTCTTAAAAATAAATTCAAATTCCCAGTGACCATGTTAAGGTAATTGCACAGCAGATTTCAAATTACAAGACATTACTTGTAATACACAAAATAAATGCAACCTTGACCTAAACACTATTTCAATAGGTAGCTTTTCCTCTGAACTACTTTTAAAATGACTCTACCTTCACAGATATACTTTGCTATGTCTTTAAATAGACCAGTCCAGAATGGACCCAGAACCAGTCCAAAAGTGTTTCTTAGATTCTGAGAGTTTGCTTCTGGTCTTTTTCCTTTTCCAGTCAGAAAACGTTTAATCCCCAAATTGGCTGCTTTGAGTTAAATTGTAGATTCCTTCCCCGACCAAAGCTAGACAAATCTTTAAGACTCTTTAAATCATTACAAAACCGATCTCTTCAATTGGAACAAGCACTCTGTAATATAATGTGTATGACATATATTAATGCATATATATTTATTTATAATTTGTATCAAAGTTTAGATTTTGAACTGGTGGCAGGTGGTCTTTGGTCTGTGTATGAGGGGTTTTAATGATTAACTTGCCTATACTTCTGGAGCCAAGGGTTGTTTTTAAACTAGCATGAGAAAATGAGTTATTGGATGCTAATGGGAATTTGTTTGCATTGGGAGAGTTTACGAGCAGACAGAGTAGACTGTGAACAGCAGTAGTTTGCTTACAGTTAGAATGATTGAGAATTGTTTTATCTGCTTCAGAGAAAATCCATAGCTTGAAAATGTTTGGTTTCAGCTTGCACAACTCCTGGTAAAGTTTGAGATAGGAATAGAGAAAGGGGGTTCATTCAGGAAACTTAGGAAATAGGTTACTTCACTGTAAGAATCTTAGTTTGAACGTTCCAAACCTGGAAATATTTGGTTAGGACCCTGCATAGATTTTGCAAAGCTGACAAAGTCTAAGCTCAGTTGTGTGAATAAACAAGGAAGAGACTGTCAAGCTCACAAGATTAGGAATTGCAAGAAAAAGCTAAGTCGAATCTCTAAGCATGTTAGGAAAGAAAATCTCCTCTGGTGTTTGAGTGCCGTAAGGTGATGGTGTTCGAATAGAAGGGATTGTATTTTATCATGTGTTTTGAAATTATTAAATTGTGTTATACATAAATAGATTTGTTTATTCTATTTTGTGTAATAAACTTCTGTCTTACTGGTTAAACTAGATCTGTGGCATTCAGTACTTGTGTTTCAGTGAAAGACTACCTCATTAAATAAACAAAAACTATGATCTATCAAGCCAGATTTCAGTCTGGATATCACTTATCCAGTAATAATATCAACTGTGATTGTAACACCTCACACTGCATTCTTGCATGGTGAACTATAGAATATTGCTGCTTCTGTCTCTTAGACACCTCTCTTTCTGTCAGATTCAGATAGAGTGACCCCATCTGCAAAGTTTATCGACAGTTTAAGAAAATAACCTATAAGCTAATCCCACAATGACTCTCCATAGACTTCTTCTCCCAACAAAGCCCATTCCAATGGCAACATGAATCACATAAACCTCATATCCAGGTAGAAATGTCTATTAGCTACTCTGTAAACTCCCAACTTCATTCTATCCTGAAACTAAATGGAAAGTTCAAAGTATAACCATTTTCAAAACCTGATATCTCTTTACATCTTCTTGCAAATTTGGAAACCAGCAGCCCAGTCAGCTTCCAAATGTAAACATCTTGCAAGTATAACAACCTGGGCTCCTCTTTAATCTTTAGCCCCCATGCCAGCCCAGGTTTGCTGTCAGTATAATAATTCATAACAGGCTGCAGAATCCCTTTCGCTTCTCCATGTTATCCTAAATTAAAGGCACACAGTCTCAAGGCATAACAATCCAATAAAACCTAACATTTATAATAGCTGTTAACAGTTCATCTGTTTCTGGTTCATATATCAGATGATTTTGACGACAAATAATATCTGGGTCTATTTAGGAGAAACCTGATAGCTCGTCAGGCTATTTCACTATTCCATTACAAGTAGAAGAGGGAAGCATTGTTGGCTAAATTTATTCTGATGTTTTGAAATATTTAGAAAATTTTCACGAATTCATGAAGAGAACTGTTTTTTCTCATGGGCGTGAAAATGATAGGCTGCAAAGCTATGTGTTTCCAAACAGCCGTCAAGTCACATGAATCTATTACTTTTTAGCACCTTTCACGTCTTACAGAAAAAATTAATTCTCTCATTTATGTGAGATGGGATCTGCGAATTAACTACCCTACTTCTGATCAACAAGGTGCAGGGCTGGATGAACACAGCAGGCCAAGCAGCATCAT
>NW_025978982.1:0-6279 GCF_021869965.1 Rhincodon typus | reverse complement strand
CCTCTGAAATCCCAGAAAACTGGAAAATAGTTAATGTTGCTCCTTTATTCAAGAAGGGCAGCAAGCATAATCCAGGAAATTAAAGACTGGTAAACCATGCATCAGTGGTAGGGAAATTATTGAGAATTTTCTTAGGGGCAGGATTTCCTTGCATTTGGAGAAGAATGGACTTATTGGAATAGTCAGCCTGGCTTTGTTCAGGGTAGTCTTGTCTGAAATTTGATTGAGTTTTTTCAGGAAGGGGCAAAGATGATTGAGAGTGGATCACTGCATGTAATCTACATGGACTTTAACTAAAGCATTTGACAAGTCCTTCATGGTACTCTGGTCCAGGAAATTAAGTCATTTGGGATCCATTGTGAGTTGGTAAGTTAGAAGATAGAGGGTAATAATGGAGAGATTTTTTTTGACTGAAGATCTCTGACCATTGGAGTTCCACAAGGATCATTGTTTGGATCACTGTTACTTGTCATATATCTACATAAATCAATAATTTTGATGAAAATGTAGGTTGTCTGATTAATAAGTTTGCAGATGACATGAAAATTGAGGATAGAAAGGAAGGTTGTCATGGATACAATTGGATATCGATCACTTGGAAAGTCTGGCGGGAGAAATGGCAGATGGGCTTTAATCTGGACAAATGTGAAGTGAAGCATTTTGGGAGGTCAAATGCAAGAGGAAAGAAAACATTAGATAGTAGGACACTCGGAAGCATTGATATAAAGAGGGATTTTGGGATACCAGTCCATAGCTCCCCGAAAGTGGCAACAGCAAGTAGATGAAGAAGACATATGGCATGAGATAACAAGGTGTAGAGCTGGATGAACGAAGCAGGAAAGCTGACGTTTCTGGTCTATTTTTTATTTTGGACTCTGCAGTGTACACTGTGTTGTCTGCCACAGTTCAGTTCTGTGGCCATTGTAATTTGATGCAAGTTTGTCTTGAAGGTACTGTGAACAATATTGAAACTTTCAGATGATGCAAAACTTGGAAGTGTCTTGGCTTTACAGGAGATAACTCTGGACATCAGTTGGACATAGCCTGGGAATGGGTGGTCACGTGGCAGATAAAATTTTGTGTGGAAGTCTATGAGGTGATACATTATGTGAAGAACGAGTTGGAAAATGATACAAATTGAGTGGTATGATTTTAAATGGAGTACAAGAGCAGAAATTTGCTTGATCATAAACTTTAAACTTGGCCGTACAGTTAATCTTAGGCTTTGTACTTCTGTTTATAGAATACCAAATTCAATAAGTTTTTCTATATCATTGTAAGTAGTTGGACTATTGTGTCTGATTCTGCATACCTCCCTTATAGCAAGGGCTTGACGACTTTGGTTAGTGTTTCGAACGTAAGCCTGGGTATCCTGGAGAGTCTCTGTTGTCCCTTAGAAAAAAAAGAGGCTGAGGAAATTGGTTTATTTAAAATTATAAAGTATTTTGAGTAAAAAAAACGCAACTGTTTCCAATGGCTGGCTGGTTGATAACCAGAAGGGAAACATATCAGGGATTGACGAAAGAATCAGAGCCAGTAGGATTTTTAAAAAAACATTTTAAACATAGTTAATATTGGCATGCACTGCCTGATAAGGTAGTGATGCAAATTCAGTTGTAGTCTTCAAAACAGAATTAGCTAAACTCTGAAAGAGAAGAAGTTGTAGGAATGTGGGGTAAGCGTTGGGGGAAGGGACAATTCTTCAAAAGAACCAACAGGCTTGATTATTCAAATAGTTACTGCGGTTCATTTCATTTCTGTTTCTGTAATTATAATTGCTTGGAAAATAAACGAGAGTTTAGCATGATTGTAGTGGTTTTGAAAATATTTCCTGCCTTGTAAAATAGCCTGGAAAGTGTGGCAGACAGCTGATTATAGCAGGGTTTGCATGCAAGCAGCCATGCTTTTAATTTGTTAGCAAAGCTGATTTGTGAAATTATTTGAATGTAAAATGTTAACAAACAGTCTGAATTATAGCCATCAAGTATCCTTTCAGCTACTGCAAATCGATGTTTTGAATTTCTGAGCCATGTAGATGAGCGAGGTTCTAAGTTTAGCTTGCTCTACTAGCAGATTTCAGCTGGAAATGTAAAAATGCTACCATTAATGACTTCTGTTAAAGGGAGTATATATGCACAGCATAAAGCAGGATTAGGCTAGATTGTGATGGCTGTTGCAGTTTAATGCATGTTTAATGGCATTAAGACTCGATGTTGGCATTGTACCTTGCTCCGAGTGGGGATATAGGAACCAAGCACGAGATTGTAATCTGAATACTGCAGGACTGAATGTTTTAAATCTGCTGAGGCAGAACGTGAGTGAACTGTTAGTTCTGAGAAATCCTCTGATCAAGAGGCCTGTGAGCCCTGTACAGTGTGAGTTGTTTAGTTATGCAGGGATTGCAGACTGAATCAATGGAATGAAAATTGAATTGCTCAGTTGGACCTGGTTCTTGCAAATCAGGTGGAAAATAGAAACAGTGTTCATTGAATTATATGGTTCAGGATGATAGTGGAGGATGAAATGCAACGATCTAGAGCAAGAAAAATCAGTTGGCAGAGAGCAGGCTTCAATGGGGCAGGATTGACTGGAACCAGAGGTTAGCAGGCAAAGGAGTGACTGAACAATAGGTTACCTTCACAGAAGAGATGGTTCGGCCACCATCTAAGTATGTTCCTTCCAATGGGAAAGGTAGCACAGGCAAATTTAGAGCTCCCTGAGGTAGAAATTGAGGTTAAGAAGAAAAAGTATGCTTGTGATAAATCTCCGGTAGAAAATAAAGTTGCGATCAATGGGAATATCAAAGATTCAGAGGGGAAGTGAAAAAACAAGTTAGAGAAACGAAGAGGAATTGTGAGAAAAGACTAACAGCCAACATAAAGAAGGCCCCAAAATCATCTATGGCTGTATGAATAGTAAAAAGGTGGTAAAAAGAGGAATGGGGCCAATTAGAGAATAAAAAGGGGATTTACACCTGCAGGTAGGGGGTTAGGACTGAGGTGTTAAATGAATACTTTGTGTCTCTCTTTGTTAAAGAGAGAGGTGCTACCCAGGCCATGGTAACAGAGGATGGGACTCGGTCAATAGAAATTCATAATCGATAGTACAGACTTGTTGGATAAACTGTTGATATTTAAATTTGACAAGGCACTAGGACCGAATGAGATGTGTCCAAGGCTTTTGAAGCAAGCGAGAGTAGATATTGCAGCGGTACTAGCCACAATCTTTCAATCTTCACTAGGCTTCAGACACTGGAAAAGTACATTGCAGCCTTCTTTAAGACAAATCATAAGGATAAGCCCAGCAATTATAGACCATTCAGTTTAGGTTCAGTGATGGGGAAATTTCTAGACACGATTAGTCAGGGTAGAATTATTAGTTGCATGAAAAGTGTAGGTTGGTTCGGAAGAGACAGTATGGATTTCTGAAGGGGAATTCACGTTGATCTAACTTGCTGGAGTTTTCTTTGAAGAGGTAACAGGCTCAGTGAGGGCTGTAGTGTTATTGTGGTGACCATGGACTTTGAGAAAGTGTCTGATAAAGTGCCACATGGCATACTTGAGGAAAGTTATAGGTTATGGAATAAAAGAGTCAGTAACAACATGGATACAAATTGGCTAAGTGATAAGAAACAGAGTAATGGTCAATGGCTATTTTTTGGGCTGCAGAATGGTTTGCAGTGGAGTTCCCCAAGGGTTGGTATTGGGACTCTTGCTTTACCTGATATATGTTAATGATCTAGGTTTTCATGTGCAGAGGGCAGCTTCAAAGTTTGCAGATGGCACAGAACTTGGAAGAATTACAAACTGTGAAGAGGACAGTGTAGAACTCCAGAAGAACAGAAACAATTTGGTGGAGGGGCAGATTGGTGGCAGATGTGTTTCAGGACAGATAAGTGGCATTTTGGTAGGAAGAACATTGAAAGACAACATAATATTTTCTTATGAAATGTTGAGTAGGTTGGACTTGTACTTATTAAAGTTTAGAAGGATGGGAAGTGACCTTACAGAAACATACAATGTTTGAGTAATGAAACAAAGAACAGTGGATGCTGGAGATTTGAAACAAAAACAGAACATGCTGGAGAAACTTCGCAGGTCTGGCAGCATTGATGGGAAGAAAACAAAGTTAACTTTGGAGTCTGGTCACTCTTCTTCAGAACTACTGTGTTTTTTCCCCATCAATGCTGCCAGACCTGCTGAATTTCTCCAGCAAGTTCTGTTTTTGTTTCGGATTCTAACAGGGATTGACCGGGTAATTGCAGTTGAGGTTCTTTCTGCTTGTGGGAGAGTCTGGGACCAGAAGGCATAATCTCGCAATGAAGGGTCACCTATTGAAGACAGAAATGAGGGGGCATTTCTTCTTAGGGTAGTGAAGTGGGGAGGGAGGTTCGGTAGTGGTGGTGCTGGTGCAGGAGCAGAGGGACCTGGGTTTAAGATAACAAAGATAATAAATTTCACAGAATTTCTGAAGAAGGGTCCCGACCCAAAACGTCAGCTTTCCTGTTCTTCTGATGCTGCCTGGTCTGCTGTGTTCCTCCAGCTCCACACTGTGTTATTTCTGACTCCAGTATCGGCAGTTCTTACTATCTCTGAAGAGTGTAGCAGAGCAAGGTAATTGACTGATAGCTGTTACATAGCCGTGCCTTTTCTGATATTTATACTTCGCAGATGCTTCTTTATTCAGTTAAACAAAGCTTCTAACACATGAAAAAGCTGATTTGAATTTAGTGAGAAATCTAGCAAAGAAGAGTTCTTCCTCTCTGCCTCTGCCAGATCTGTTTTCCCTGTAATATTGCACTAATTTAGCTCTAGTTTACTTTCATTCTCTTCAATGCCACTATCCTGGACTGATTTTTCAGTTATTGCACACGTATATATTGGAATTCCCTTCTCAAACCTTCCTTCTTACTTCGCCTCTGTTTAATTTTAAAGCGTCCTTTAAACCTGTCGTTTACTCCACCTTGTGGTTCTTCCCAGACCCTTTATCTAAATTCTTCCTCTGTTTGAGCAGTCTGGGATATGCTGTAGAATGTTTCATTCTGCAAAATAATTGCTGAAATATCATGTCAATATGTGAAGAAATATTCCAGCAGGCTGTACCTAACATTGTGGTTGTCCCTAAAGCCCAAGACTGCAGCAGTTCACTGCAGATTGCTCATCACCTTCTCAAGGGCAATTAGAGATGGGCAATAACTGCTTGACCAGCCATTGATGCCTGCATCCCATGAACAGATTATAAAAAAAAATTTATGATTTGAACTTTCATTCAGTATTTTCCTTGTAACTTTTGAAAGTTATTTTGATATTTCTCTGCCAAAGAACATTTTTTTTGGACAAAGTAATATGGTGATTTCTAATGTAATCCTCCCCATCACCTTAATTAGCCTTCCAATTGCAATTTTTTGAAAAACCTTCACTTGACTATAAAAAGTGTTGGAGCTCACTTAAGAGGGAAATCAGAAGAGCAATAAGAGGGTATGAGATGGATCTGGCAGACAAGGTTAAAGATAATCCCTGAGGTCCTGTAGCTATATTAAGAGCAAAAGGGCGGCTCAGGATAGAATAGGTCCCCTTAAAGATCAGCATGGCCATCTATGTGTGGATCCACAGGAGATGGGGAAGATTTTTAATGAATATTTCTCCTCAGTGTTTACTGAGGAGAGAATCATGAATGCTAAGGAAATAAGGCAAACAAATGGTGATGTTTTGGACCACATACATATTACAAGGGAGGAAGTGTTTGCAGCCTTAGATCAGGGTAAATCCCCTGGGCCTGATCAAGTCCATCCTCGGACATTGTGGGATGCTAGGGAAGAAATTGCAGGGGTCCTTGCTGCGATTTTTGCTTCATCTTTAGCCACGGGTGAAATTCCAGAAGACTGGAAGGTGGCTAATGTTGTTCCATTGTTTAAGAAAGACAGCAAAGACAAGGCAGGGAACTACAGGCCAGTGAGCCTGACATCGGTCGTAGGTAAGATATTGGAGAGGATACTGAGGAGCAGGATCAACCAACATTTGGATAGTCAAGTCAGAGATAGTAGGAACTGCAGATGCTGGAGAATCCGAGACAACAAGGTGCAGGGCTGGATGAACACAGCAGGCCAAGCAGCATCATAGGAGCAGAGAGGCTGACGTTTCGGGCCTAGACCCTTCCTCAGAAAAGGGGGAGGGGAAGGGGGTTCTGAAATAAATAGGGAGAGAGTGGGAGGCGGATAGAAGATGGATAGAGGAGAGGATAGGTGGAGAGGAAACAAACAGGTCGAAGAGGCGGGGATGG
>NW_025978981.1:0-6280 GCF_021869965.1 Rhincodon typus | reverse complement strand
ACTCCCTACCTACACTCACCTTTCCTGGCCCCATCCCCCCCTCTTCGACCTGTTTGTTTCCTCTCCACCTATCCTCTCCTCTATCCCTCTTTGATCCGCCTCCCACTCTCTCCCTATTTATTTCAAAACCCCCTTCCCCTCCCCCTTTTCTGATGAAGGGTCCAGGCCCGAAACGTCAGCCTCTCTGCTCCTGTGATGCTGCTTGGCCTGCTGTGTTCATCCAGCCCTGCACCTTGTTGTCTCACATTCCTCAGTGATTGCCTCCAGCTCAGACTCACCCCATGTGGATTCCAGCTGAAGTTTCATCCGTCATATTTTGAATCCTCCCAGGATCACAGATATCTCCATGATGTTCAATGTTCCACAGACAGCTGCTCTCACCACATCCTGAGATCGACACTCAGTGCCATGCGGCGCCACATTCACACTCTCAACCTTTCTCTCCAACAGCATCGCAACATGCTGGCTCAGAGCTGCACCACACCGCAGTTCCACTTCATCCTCCGGCTTATTCGTCGTGCTAACAAGAAACTTTTTCTTTTCCTTTCAGGCATCAAGGCCCACAAGATGCAACAACTCAAAAATACCCATGGCCTTCTGGAACCTACCTCTCCTCCCCTTCCCTCTGACTCTATCCCCTCCCCCAAGCCCCCGACTTCCTGTCGGGTATTCACCATCCCTCCTAACCTTCCGCTCTCTGATGCTGAGTGCTCTGTACTCAGCAAAGGCCTCAGCTTTATCCCTCTGCGTCCCCACCTTAACGAATTTCAGGCACGACATGACGCCGAACTCTTCTTCCACCGTCTTCGTTTCCGTGCTCATTTCTTTGGACAAGAGTCCTCTCCCCGCCCCACAGACCCCTTTGCCCAACTCCAACACTATCCCTCCACCTGGACCCCTCCCTCCGGCCTTTTACCTGCACTCGATCTTTTCATTGAGAACTGTCGACGTGACATTAGTTGCCTCAATTTCTCAACAAATCCAACCTATCTCCCTTTGAACTGACTGCACTCCGTGCACTCAGATCTAACCCTGACTTTGTCGTCAAGCCTGCCGATAAGGGTGGTGCTGTTATTGTCTGGTGTACTGACATCTACTTTGCAGAGGCTGAGCACCAGCTCTCAGATACCTCCTCCTACCTTCCCCTGGACCATGACCCCACCATGGCACATCAGGCCATTGTATCCACTGTGGTTACGGATCTCATTTCATCCGGTGATCTCCCCCCATCCGCTTCCAAGCTAATAGTCCCCCAAACCCGCACAGCTCGTTTCTACCTCCTGCCAAAAATCCACAAACAGGACTGTCCAGGTAGACCCATTGTTTCAGTCTGCTCATGCCCCACAGAACTCATCTCTTCCTACCTTGACTCAGTCTTCTCCCCCGGGGCCAATCCCTATCCACATACATCCATGATTCATCTGACGCCTTACGCCAGTTTCAAAGCTTCCAGTTTACCGGCTCCAGCCACCTCTTCTTTACCATGGATGTGCAATCCCTTTACACATCCATTCCCCCCCAGGAGGGTCTTAGGGCTCTCCACTTCTTCCTGGAGCAAAGACCTGAACCATCCCTACCCACCACCACCCTCCTCCCTTGGCCGAGCTTGTCCTCACCCTCAACAACTTCGCTTTCAACTCCTCTCATTTTCTTCAGGTAAGAGGGGTTGCCATGAGTACCCGCATGGGCCCTAGTTATGCTTGTCTCTTCGTGAGGTATGTGGAATATTCCTTGTTCCAGTGCTATTCTGGCCCCCACCTTCAAATCTTTCTCCGATTCATCGATGATATCGTCGGTGCTGCTTCTCCCTCTCGTCCAGAATTGGAAAACTTCATCAATTTCGCCTCCAATTTCCACCCTGCCCTCACTTACACCTGGTCTAACTGTGACACCTCCCTTCCCTTCCTCGACATTTCTGTATCCATTTCTGGTGATAGACTGGCCACTAATATCCAGTACAAACCCACTGACTCCCACAGCTACCTGGACTATGCATCCTCACACCCCACTTCCTGTAAAGACTCCATCCCATTCTCTCAGTTCCTCCGTGTTCGTCGCATATGTTCAGATATGGCCAACTTTGACAAGGGAGCCTCCGAAATGTCCACTTTCTTCCTCAACCGAGGATTCCCCAGCTCCATTGTCGACAGGGCCCTCAACCAGGTCCGACCCATCTCCCGCACTTCTGCCCTCACCCCTTGTCTTCCCTCCCGCAACAGCGATAGGGTTCCCCTTATCCTTACCTACCATCCCACCGGCATCCACATCCTTAAGATCATCAGACACCATTTCCGCCACCTCCAGCAAGATGCCACCACCAGACACATATTCCCCTCCCCTCCCTTGTCCGCCTTCCGCAGGGACCGTTCCCTCCAGGACAACCTGGTCCATACTTCCTTCATCCCAACACCACCCCACAGCCCTACAGCACCTTCCCCTGTAGCCGGCTAAGGAGCAACACCTGTGCATTTACCTCCTCCCTCCCCAGTTTCCAAGGGCCCAAACATACCTTCCAGGTGAAGCAACACTTCACCTGCACTTCGCAGAATCTAGTCTACTGCATTCGCTGCTCACAATGTGGTCTCCTCTATGTTGGGGAAACGAAGCGTAGACTTGGTGACCGCTTCGCAGAACATCTATGTTCTGCTTGCCAAAAAGACCCTGAACCACCTATTGCCTGCCACTTCAATGCACCACCTTGCTCCTTGGCCAACATCTCTGTCTCTGGCTTGCTACAGTGTTCCAGTGAAGTCCAGTGCAAGCTGGAGGAACAACACCTCATTTTCTGCTTGGGGACGCTACAGCCCTCTGGACTCAATATTGAGTTCAATAATTTTAGGGACTAAACTCTCCCATGTCCCAGCCCCCTACCCCACACACCAGGCTTTGTTACCACATAGCCTGCCATTACACACCCCCTGTTGTTAGTCACTAACAGTCCCCATTAACAACTACTCACCCTCCCAGCCTGATCGTTAGCAACTCCTTTGTCTGTCCAACTGTCTTTCTCTCTCTTCGGGCTCTATCCTATCATTTACTCCCTACCCCACTCACCTCCCTATTTTCTGCATACAAACTGACGTTTTCCCAGCCACCATCAGTTCTGAGGAAGGGTCACCGGACCCGAAACGTTAACTCTGTTTTCTCCTTCACAGATGCTGCCAGACCTGCTGAGCTTTTCCAGCAACTTTGTTTTTGTTCCTGATTTACAGCATCTCAGTTCTTTTGGTTTTTAATAATCCCCCTTAATGGGCAACTCAATGCTGCCTCGCATAAAACTCTCTACGCTGCTTGCCAACTGTAGAAACAATGGAGTGAGATGGTCTCGACATTAAGAAAGTCCTCACTGAACTTCTAGCCTGATTCTACGACACGTTTTGGCATAGTTTGTGTGACTCAGACCCCTCTAGGATTCTGCCTAGTGATTCATCTTTGATTTTATGGGCCAGGCTTCTCCACCTGTGGGTAAGAAAGAGACAGAAATGCCCAAGAATTAAGGAGAAAACTGAGAGAAAATAAACAGCAAAGGCCTTGGACCAGTTTATTGACCACCTAACTATGGAGTATAGGTTTTGCAACAAAAGGGAAATCTGGACTGAAAGAGGAGAATAAAATCCCAGGACAGGGAATTGGGAGGGAGTTCAGAGGAGGAAGAAAGCAAAGAGCTGCATTTATGTCGTGCAATTTATGATTTCAGAACATCTTAAAACACTTCACAGCCGATAAATTACTTCTTGAAATGTAGTCCATGTGTAATATTAGAAATTGACAAACTGTCACAAGTAGTGACATGATTGCAACCAGAAAAACTATTTCAATGATAGAGAGCCAGAGGAGCAGGAAGGCCGACGTTTCGGGCCTTGGCCTGCTGTGTTCATCCAGCTCTATACCTTGTTGTCTCAGATTCTCCAGCATCTGCAGTTCCTACTTTCTCTATTTCAATGATAGTTGGGGACATGCAGGATGTTAAACATCTGTGACTGTTGTTACTGCAGTGATTACAAATATAGTTTACCAGAAACTTTTTTCAAAGCACTGTTCCCTTAAAATGCTGCCTGTGTTTCCAGTTGGAACTAAGCTGCTTGTATTTGACACTTTAAGTGGAGATACTGCATCTGGTGTAAAGAAGAGATCAATAGGTTACAGAAGGCCGCCCTTTCTCAAATTGGAAGTGTTCTATGTCTGTATATTATCAAGATTAGGATAGAGATGAAAATTGCTTCCAGAAACATTGTCTCAATAGTTATTGGGCATCCCATTGAAATGAAAGAAATTTATCAGATTTTAATACACAGTAGCAATGTTAAATTGTCAGGTCAATATGAATGCAGGAAGCATGAGGGAGGCAAAAGAAGCCACAGTGAATTAATCAGTTGAAAAGAAAGATATTTATAATTGCACTGGGAATTGCGACTGTTGATTCAAGTTAATTGCTCACAGTGAAAAAGCATTCACATACTGGGGAATGCAATTTTAAAATCAAACAATTGGAAGTACGCAGGTAAATTAGGCATTTTTTTTTGCCTTCAAGGATTATTAGCTGCAAGAGAATGTTAATAAATTTGGTTGTCTTTCTGGAAACGAAACTAATGATATGACATTAAGGGATAATTAGTCTTGATCTAACAAGAAGACATGCTCAATCATTCTAAATTTCCTACGATCTTAAGTAATCGTAATTATGTGGGGAGGTGATGGCCTAGTGGTATTATACATGGGCTATTCAATCCAGAAACTTAGGTAATGTTCTGGTGGAATTTGAAACCAATTAGAATCATAGAGTCATAAAGCATGGAAACAGACTTCAGACCAATTGGTTCGCGCCGATCAGATATCCTAAACTGATCCAGTCCCATGTGCTAGCATTTGGTCCATATCTGTCTAAACACTTCCTATCATATACCCACCCAGATGCCTTTTAAATGTTGTAATTGTAACTGTAATTGTACTCACCTCCACCATTTACTCTGGCAGCTCGTTCCATACATGTGCCACCGTCTGCGTGAAAAAGTTATTTGTCAGGTTTGAAAAAAAATCTGGAATTAAATCCTACTGTTACCATGAAACCACCGTTGTTTGTTGAGAAAGAAAACATCAAGTTCATTAATATCCTTCAGGAAAGGAAGTCTGCCATCCCCTGGCCTACATGTGACGCCAGACCCACAGCAATGTAATTGATTCTCAACTGCCCTCTGAAATGGCTTAGCAAGCAACTCTGTTCAAGGGCAGCTAGGAAAGGGCAATAAATGCTGGCTGGCCAGCATAGCCCATGATCCATAAGCAAAATAAACAAAGGAAATATGTAATGTTGTTATGGTGGAGGAGTTTGTAAGGTGGGGCAAAAATCCCCATCAGTTTATGGACATACCCTGGACTTAAAACCCTCTGAAGCAGAAGTTTGTGGAAATTACATTGGATTAAATTCACTGAACTCCAGAAGCCATGGGCTGCAACTGAACCAGGAAGAGGCTGTTTGGAACAGACTGAGTAATATACAAGCCCAGGAGCAGATGTCTGGAACAGGGATTAGCTTGCAAAAACTAAAGGAAGACCCCCATTCATGCCCCAGTTTAACAATGGAAGCCAGATGTAGGGAACAACCAACTTCAATAACTTCAGACCTTCTGGAGCCCACAGAGGTACAAAGCCATTCAATTTCCAACCACTGCTCAGACACAGAAATATTGAACATTCCACACTATTGTACTACATGCAAACTTGTCCCATTTTTGGATATAAAGACATTCACAATGCTATTCAAACCTGAATGAATACCTATCCAAGTGCAATACTGGACATTCCAAAATCATTGAAACCATTCACCTCAATTGAAAAACCATTCACACCTCCTCCAGTGATCAGGAAACCCATTCAGCCCCGAGAGAAGGAACAACAGCTCAACAGATTTGGCAGGTGAGAAGGGGGGGCCTGCAGTTGGATACAGCTGGAGACCCACAGCCCAGTGTGGCAGAGAAGGAAGAGAAGGAGGACAAGGAAGAGAAGGAGATGGAAAGTGATACCAGCCCTGTGATACCAGCAACACGCCCCAATTCCAACACCGTGTGTGTGCTCTGAGGCAGGCTCCGCATGGAGAGTTTGAGAGTCCAAGCGAGAAGCAGGGACCGCTCGTGAAGGAAAGCAGCCCTCATAACCACTGAATACCTGCAACTAACCACAAACATCCACTCGACGTCCAGAGGCAACCGAAGGCATCCAGAGACACAAGAGATAGTAGGAACTGCCGATGCTGGAGAATCTGAGATAACAAGGTGTAGAGCTG
>NW_025978980.1:0-6280 GCF_021869965.1 Rhincodon typus | reverse complement strand
GGAACTTTGTTTTGATGCTTTCGTTAAGATCTTTAACTGTCTTCTATACTTGTATAGATTTATTTGTTTTTTTTTTCTTTTTTGCATAATTAGCTTGTGCTCCGTTGTTGAAGAACATCTACAGCCTTGTGTGATTATTTTTCAGTGGTGAACCACCATGGTAACCAACTGCAAAAATTAAATACATGATTTATCTAGCCAGGTTTCATTCCAGGCTCTGACCTGTCACGTTACACCATCAGTTGGAATCATAAAAGTAGACACTATATAAATGCAAATTGTTGCTCTTGTTGAGAGAAAGTAGGAGTGGAAACAACAGATAGACAAACAGATGGAGAGAGCAGAGGACAAGAGGCAAAAGTGGGGGGAAAACAAAGATCTAATTGCAGGGGAAATGATAGATGGATTCTAGCAATCAATTTTGATTGTGGGTGACAAAAAAGACTGACTGAACCTCTCTAACTAGGCAGAAGTGCAGGAAGGAGAAAGAAGGCTTATTCTAGAAATACTCTGGTGTTACAGACACAGCCTCTGAATTGCTTGGCCAGTACTACGCTGGCTTATTTCCTTTTCTATCCAGTACCCATCCTGTATTTAAACAGCAGAAGGAGGAGGAGATGGCCTCGTGATATTATCATGAGACCATGAATCCACAGACCCAAGTAATGTTCTGGGAACATTCCTCTAGGCAGTTAGGGATGGGCAATAAATGCTGACCTAGCCAGTGATATTCACATCCTGTGAATGAATTTTTTTTAAAAAGCATCTGAAATAGGATTGTCTTCACGCTTGAAAAATGCTGCAATCAGACCATTCTTGATCTCCATCTGATCCCACCACTGGACTATATCACAAGTTAAGATAGGAATGAGATCACAGCATTCAGGTCCAGAATGAATGCTTCTGCAGTAGATTGTTGTGGGTTTGTGGGTTTTTGGAATCTGTATTGTAGAAGTGCATAACTTTCAAATCACTGTGAGCATTGATATAGGAGACTACCCATTTTTAAAAATGTATTTAAAACTATTTACTGGAAAAGAAGGCAAGCGATAGAAATCAATGTACTTCTTAGTGTAACATGAAACAGATCATTGGTCCTGTTTGTCCATCTTGCGATGTGGCAACTCTAATGGCATCAAGACAAATATTCTCCCAAGACTAAAACTACCTTTTGGACGTTATACCAGTATCTACTGCCAGTACTCTCTGACAGCTAGACTTAATTAATTAAGTTGATAAAATGTCAAAAGGAGTACGTAGATAATCCTAAGTGAAACTAATGATATCAATTAGCAATGCTCAGTTACACATTCAACTGTAGGCAATACTGTGGCACAAGGGTTAGCAATGCTGCCTCACAGCGCCAGGGACCCAGGTTCAATTCCAGCCTTGGGTGACTGTGCGGAGACTGCACATTGTATTGAATTCAAGTTTCAACATCTGCCATATTGGGATCTGAACCCGTCCCAGGAGCTGAGTCTGAGGCTCTGGATGAATAGTCCGCCGACAGCACAATGATGGTACTGCCACCACCTCCCCATGCTGGTAATGTTGCTGGACTGGTAAACCAAGCTAATGCTCTGGGGACATGGGTTCCAATCAAACCGCAGCAGATGGCAGAATGTGAATTAACAAAATCTGGAACTGAAACCCAGGGCGGAATCTTCCCCTCCCTGGAGGTGGTGAGAGAGGTGCCAAGAACTGGAAATAACTAGGTAAGATTGCCCTGGAGTGAAACCCACCCCTGCTTGCCACCTCTGCAGTTAGCTGCTGGGTGGGAAGGTCTGTGGGCAACTTTCACATCCCTCCAGCAATTAAGGCCACATAAGTGGACAATTAAGGGTAACAATTAAGAGTTAACAATTAATTAAGTAACAATTAACAATTAAGAGTCCTCAGCTCACCACCTCTCCTGATCACCAGACCCTCTAGTGGTGCGACAAAGGTAGAGACCAGGATGATCTGAGTTTGGTTGGGACGATTAGGGGGGAGGGGGTGGTCCATTTGCCCCACTTTAAGGAAAATAGGAAACTGGGAAGGGGAAAGCCAACCTGCCTTGGCCTTACCTCCAATCCTCTGATACCTACTCACAGCAGGAAGATTAAAAAAAAAGACCAAACTTCTCACTGTTGTATTCCCTCCAGAGTATGGCTTGACAGGCAGTCTTCAGAATACATGAGCTCCTTGCCTCCAATTGGCTAGCAGCTTCTGGCAACTTGGCACACCAATGTCGAGATACCTGAAAGGATGAGATACTTGCCAAGGGCACGCCTATCAGGTGTTAAAATGAGATCGCTCATCCTTACATGCCTGGTGTGACTTTAGACAGTAATGTGGTTGACTCTTAAAATGTCCTCTGAAATGATGCTAGCAAACTACTCAGTCAAAGGTTAATCAGGGAAGAGCAAAACAAAAACAAATTACTGGCCATGCTGTTGGTACACACATCCCATGGAAGAATAAAAGGGACAAACTTGTATCCATCTTTTATTTTAGGGAATCTGAACTTAGACGTCACCCATTCTTAAAATATGACCCTAAGATGCCTGCATCAGAATCTGACCCATCTTGATTGCCACTGGACTGGCCATGAGCAAGAGTGATGTGATGGGAGAGAGTCACACAAATGCATGCTTCTTAATTAAAGTTTTCCAACAGATTGTGCAGCAGTTCAATTTGAGAGTTTTCAAGCCACCTTCAAGCAAGACAGGGCACAGGCAGGATTTGTGTCCTTGCCAGAATACTGTACTTCAATATTACAATGGAACATCGCCAAATGTGACTGGAAATAAATAAGTAATCCTTTGGATATGTAAGTTGCTAATTGGGTCCAAGGAAAACTTAGCTGAGAAAGGCCAGAAGTCAAGGGAAACGAGTTATTCCAAAGGGAGCCCCTAAAAGCATTAGTGTGGGAGGAGATTTGGCTGGTAATGCACCCAGCATATCTGTGGAGCTCAGCAAGGGGGATTGTGGTTATAAATATTTCACTAGTTTTACTACACACCTAACAGACTTTACAGAACTGAGCTACTGAACCATGCTGTGTGTGGGAGGGACACAAACAAGGAGGGTACACATTCTCTGGGTGTGATCTAATCAAATGCTTGGGAGAAGAATCAGAGCCGGGGGTGGGGAATAAAAAAAAACTCACTGACTCAAAGGAACTTCAAGACATGGCTCGCATCAATTCAGAGAACTAACTATTCAGGTGAACATGTTCTCTGCCCTTCGGTCTCTGCTGATTTCATTGATCTTTGTTGCAGTAACAGTGGAAGCAGTGCAATTGATTTCACTACAAGTCCAATATGAGTGGACATTGGTTGAGGTCAGCTATTTCAATCCACACATGCTGTCGGTGACAGGAGTGCTCAAGGAAGGAGATAAACAAGGAAGACAAATACTCACCTAGGGAATATGCCATGTCTCTCCATTGTACCATTGGGGAACATCTACATGTTAAATGATAGCTCCGTAACTATCAAGGGAGAGGAAGCATTCTCCACCACTTAATTAACAAAGATCTCCAAGGAAAATACATTCTAGTTCCAACGTTAACAGGGCTAAGCTCCATCATCACACTCCATCACTACCATTGGCAACCTGTGATACCCACATAACATTCATTCCGGTGGGACCCACAGCAACCATTTCCCACTGCCAGAAATAACAAAACAGTTTTAGGAAATAGCATTTGTGATTCAAGGTTCCATCTTAAAAGATACCAAGCATCATGATGGTGGAATAGCTCAAACAAAGGAAGTAATCTGCACATCTGTACACGCGTAACATTGTCGCACTTCCCTCCACAAACACTTGCTCCCACAGGTGTTAGCTTATGTGAGTACACACTTTGAAAGGCATTAGCAATAGCCAGCCAATAGAATCACACAATACAGAAGAGGCCCTTTGGCCCATCAGATGCACACTAGATATCAAACACCAATCTATTCTAATCTTATGCAAAAACTGAAGGAACTGCAGGTTCTGTAAGTCAGGAAAAAAAACAGAAGTTGCTGGAAAAGGTTAGCAGGTCTGGCAGCATTTATGAAGAGAAATCAGAGTTAACGTTGTGGGTCCAGTGACCCTTCCTCAGAACTCTAATCCTAGTCCCAGCACTTTGTCTATAGCCTTGTGGCATTTCAAGCATCTAAATACCTCTTAGATGTTGTGATGGTTCCCATCTCTACTGCCCTTAGGGGAAGTGAGTTTCAGTTACTCACCACCTCCTGGCTTATAATATCAACATAAATCAGGTGAACACTGGCCAATGCTTCCTTTTATTAACCTTTGAGCACTTAAGGGCAATTGTTTTCAGTATGCCTACCATCTAAGCAATCAAAATTGGCACAGATTGTGGATCAGTTCCACGGGGAGGAAGGGCACATTCCTGATTTATGAGCCAGGGCAACACTGAACGCTGCATACATCCGCTGAGCTGTCAGCTGAACTTGATTTTAAACTCTCCTTACTGGCCAGTATTTGTAAATTAATGTCAAATGAGTTGCTCATCTCTTTCTATTATCTGAGTTTTTTCTAATCTGGAACAAACAGCCTTCAAGAATATTGAATGCAGATTCAATAGTAACTTTGAAAAGTGAATTTGATATATTCTATAAGGAAATGGGCTGCAGGGCAGTGGGGAAAGAGGGAAGGACAACTAATTGGACAGCTCTTTCGAAAAGTCAGTACCAGCACAAAGGGCTGAATGTATCCTTCCATGCTATATGATTGATGACTATGGTATTCAATAGCTGCAAACAGATGGGCTTGTTGGGGCAAAGGAGTAGGAATGAAGAGAAAGAGAGAGGAGAAAGAGAGAGAGAGAGAGAGAGAGAACCTTAATTAAAAGTCAAAATTAAATTTCTTTAGAATAAAGAGATCAATGGAATGTATAATCTGCAGCTTTTAAATCAGTCTGTATAACATTTAACCTTCTGCCTGGTCCATAAGGAGTACGGTTTAAAAAAAAGCATACACACACACACACACACCAACCTTCTGCAATGGGCAAACTCTTCACCATTTTATGAGCAGCCAGTGGTCTGTGAAAAAGTATCCCGAGTCATTGATGGATGGTGGGCCGTGACTGAATTCACCTACCACAGAGGATTCCAAGGCACGTCCCAGAGTCACGGATCAATCCCCAGGCTAAACTCCACCACTTCAAAGCCCAGCGCCCACCTGCCTGGGCGGTCAATGAAAGCAAACAGGCAGGTGCAGCAAGTTAGGAAAGCAAATGGTACATTGGCCTTCATTGCAAGAGGATTTAAGTTCAGAAGTAGGGATGCCTTACTGCAGTTATACAGAGCCTTGGTAAGACCACACCCTAAAGTATTGTGCACTGTTTCGGTCTCCCTACCTCAGAGAAGATGTATTTAGCACACAGGGAGTGCAGCAAAGGTTCACCAGGATAATACTGGGAAAGGCAGGACCATTTCAATGAAGGGAGATTGGTTTGACTGGGCCTTTAGTCAGGAAGTTGAGAAAGATGAGAGGGGATTTAATTGAAACATGAAATTCTAACAATGCTGGACAGGCTAGATGGTTGTGGAGTCTAGAACCGGGGACATATATTCAAGATATGGACTGGGTCATTTAGGACTGTGATAAGGAAACATTTCTTCACATAGAGGGTGGTCACCCTGTGGAATTCTCTACCATAGAAAGCTATGGAGGATGGTTCACTCACTGTATTCAAGAAAGAGCTTGAAAATTTTTTAAGAATTTGAAGACATCAAGGAGTTTGGGAGATGAAGTGGCAGTACAGATTGAGCGAGGATCAGCCATGATTATATTAAATGGAGGATCAGGCTCGAAGGGCCACCTTCTGCTCTTATCCTACTGCAGAGTCAACCTGCTGGGTGGCTCACGCTGTCTATTTGGAGGACTGATACCTGCCCAGGTTTTATTGAGAGCTGACCATTGGTAAACGGAACAGAGGGAGTCCACACAAATGCTTCAAGGATTTCCTGAAGTAGTCCTGCCTTGTGTGAGCCTCATCGCCAGATTGTGATGCCAAGAGATTCTGCATCAGGAGAGGCAGATACCTTTGAGACTGAGCGAAGAACCAGCAGAAAAGAGAAATAGAGAGGAGGGATGGTTCCAGTTGTACCCAGGAGCAACGACACGTTCACCTACACTTGCAGTGGCAGACTCTACTGGTCCCAGATAGATTTGACCAACATCAGCAAGCCTGCAAATACTGAGCACGACTTTTTTACAATCTTCATCTGCCAAGAAATACCGAAAGACATAAAATGGCTGTACTGGTGTACAATCT
>NW_025978979.1:0-6282 GCF_021869965.1 Rhincodon typus | reverse complement strand
AAAGTTCAGCCACGACCTTTGAATGGCAAACGTCTGACTAAAAAAAACTATCTTGTTTTTAAAAAACAGCATATATTGTCTTGCACCAGTCTTTAACTTAATCAGTACAACCACATCTCCATTAAATGTGACATTGAATGCATGTTCTGATGAAATGAATGTCCTTTTGATAACATGTGGAAAGAATCAACAATCTGCAGAGCTCTGGGCTACTTTAGAAATCATCATACCAGGCCTGTTACAAAATGCATGTTATTCTATTTAAAGAGTGTCTTTGTCTCAGTTATTTTAGGAAACTAAAACGTAACATGTTAACATTCAGAGAAACAACGGACTGGGTATCCACATGCCTGCAAACACCAGGGTGCTTATGCAGTCAAGAATCCTTGAAGAAATCATGATGAAAAACAAGTTAACAAAATACAATTTCTCTAAAACACTTGAACTTACATCTTCTGCAGGTTTTTAAAAAGATAGTTAAAAATGATGTCTTTAAGAAAACAAAGCATGCGTTTGTGAACACGTGTTTGGTTTATGAACAGCTACTGTCCTTGAGCATTAAACAGAAGCAAACCAGCCCTAATGTCTTCAAGAATAGAATCTTGGAGAAGGCCAAGAATGCAGCCTTCTCGACACACTGCAAGATAATGAAATTAGTCACCACAAAGAATTTGCACTGTCATTTCATTAATGTCTGTGGAGGGGATATCTGGCATGGTGAGGAATTGGCTGATCGGGTAATATCCATTTCATGAAACAGAGCAATTACATGTTTCAGGTTCCAGAATAACTCATCAGCAATTCTAAACTGAAAAATGAGGTATTCAAGGATGAATAAAAGATATAAGAATAATTAAACATGCCTCTATCACTTTATAACACAAAACATAATATTTTTACAGATGTGGCTCAAATCTGAAATTTTTTTACAGAGTCACATGCTGAGCTTGTTCCCAGATCTTTTAAAAGAAACTTAGATTTTAGAGGGCATTGTATTTCCCATGGCCCAACTGAGAAGTCAGTTATTTTTTTCCAGAATCCCTACAGTGTGGAAACAGGCCCTTCGGCCCAACAAGTCCACACCAACCCTTGAATCATCCCAACCAAACCCATCCCCCTATAACCCACCAAATCTGCACATCCTGAACACTCTGGGCAATTTAGCATGACCAATCCACCTAGCCTGCACATCTTTGGACTGTGGGAGGAAACCAGAGCACCCAGAGGAAACCCACACAGACACGGGGAGAACATGCAAACTCCACACAGACAGTTGCCTGAGGGTGGAATCGAACCCGGGTCCCTGGCGCTGTGAGGCAGCAGTGCTAACCACTGAGTCACTGTGCCGCCCATCAGAGTAGGACTTTGGCTCCCAACCAGGAGAAAATTCTACCCTCGACAACTGTCAGTCAATCTGATTGGCTTGCAGTTCCAAGATTGTGTGGTGGCCAGTGCTGGGACTACAGACAGTCCCTGAGGAAGAAGGTTGATGGAGACCAGGCATAAATACAAGTGTGAGATTTTGGACTGGCTTGCCTGGTAGATGCAAGAAATTGTATGAGAGACATGGGCAAGGAGGGACTGGCTTGATTTGGGAGGCCAGGGAAGGAGTGTTCCACCTGTTAAAGGAGCAGGGACACAATCTCCTTGGGAGAGGGCCTCTGAGGCACAAAGGATCCCATCCCACCCCACCATCCTCCCCATAAAGGGAATAAATACCCTTCTGCATTTCTGCCTAACAGCAGCCTGTGCAATGAAAGCTACTGAAGTACTCGGTGCCTCCCCCTTCCCCAGTGCAGGTAAATGGTGACAGCAGTAGAATGAGGTCCTTAAGTGACCATAAAAAGTCTCAACATGGTTAAGGCCCACTTTAATAAATGGGAGACAGACTGGAGATGTGCAGGAAGGTGGTGGAAAGACCACACTCTTATTTTATAAGTCCTAATGCCCAGTCCACTTTCTAATTCCCTGTTCAAAGAATTTATGAACTCTGTTTCAACATGCTTTGTGTTAGAGAATTCCAAGTTTTAACCACTCCAAAAATAAACTTAATTCTGTCATCCCCATAAATTCTTTTCACAATTGTCTGAAAGTTCTGTCCTCTTGTTATCGCCTCACAGCACAGTGGACTGCGCAGAATTTTCCTAGGCTGGTGGAAAATGGGTAGACAGTGTGCAAAGTAGTAAAATTGCAGAAAATTAAAATCAGTTTGGGATACTGACTTGATCACACCTCCTTCTGGCTTTCTCATGGGTAGTTTGGGAATGCAGCACGATCCCCTTGTTCTGGAGATGGGAAGGCAATTTAATCACTTAGGGATGGCTATGGAACATGGATTTGCTCTTTCCCTGATCTGCAAGGGCTCCACATTCAGTTTACCACCTGTCAGATTGGAAAAGGTGAGTGCATAACAAGAAAAAATTTCTTCAGTGAAACTGACAAGCTTTAAAAGGCTTTGATCAGTTACACTGAAGAACTTCAGCCTTTATCAGGTAATAATGTGCTGTTCAATGTATCTCTTCTCAGAAAACATAAGCACTTTGTAACAGGTAATTGCCAACTGCTTTAAGACACTTCACCACTCTAGCACTTTCCTGTTGCCAGCCTGCACAACATCATTTGTACAGGTTAACTGTAAGACATGGGCACAAGCAGGACAAAGGTTGAGAAAGAGTAGAAACATTGGCTGTTCAGACGGTGATGTGAAGTACCTAAAGAGAGACAGGAATGAATGAAGCTGCAAGATATGCTGACCGCAAGAGTGCTATGTAAGAGGAGTCGGTGTGCGGGACTTGGCACCGAAAAAAGTGTTAACAAACTCATCTATACTGCAGTTCTGATGTTCTAGTCTCGCTTGGCATATGAGCAGCCAAATGACCAATAAATAATGTCACTGCCAGCAGTGTCCGTATATCAAGAACAATCAAAGAAAATAAGGCTGCAAATCACAAGAAGGCATTCTGAGGAATGGTCACCGGACCTGAAACGTTAACTCTGATTTTTTCTTCACAGATGCTGCCAGACCTGCTGAGGTTTTCCAGCAATTTCTGATTTTGTTCCTATTTACAGCATCTGCAGTTCTTTCAGTTTTTATTAAGGCTGCAAATCACATCCCATGTATTTTGATAAAAGCTTACCCATTTACTGTAGAGATTTACAAAAAATATAATGAATTAAATTTACTGGGTGAACTTGTACAGGGGCTAGACTACTTGCATCCTACCTAGCATTAAAGTTGTTGGACTGAGATTCCTGCTCCACAGCAATACAAAAAGTGGGTTGATGGAGAGTGGGACTTCTCCTCAGCAATAGACAGGACATTCTATAATCCAGACAAATCGGATTAGCCAGGACTCTAGCAGTTCCAGGAGTGCCTGAAGGTTGGTAATGGAAGCTGTTAAAATGGAGGAGGAGAACAAACTGGCTCTTTGGATCTATGGAATGAGGTAATTCAGGAACATTAGCCAAATCCTTCTCAACCAAAGAGCGATGGAGATTGGATAGGGAGTGGGGTGATGACTTTGTGGGTGCCATCGGGGTCAGAAATTCTTAGTAGCTTTATAATTAAGCAGCTGCATTTTGCAGCACAAGCTAAAAATGTGCCCAAATTACAGGCTTCACACTTACACATTTCAAGTTTATACAACATTCTTCAGAACGTTTGTAATACCAAGAGTTTTACTAAAAATCATGTGAATTGAAATGCAACTGCAGTGAAAGTATCTCTTTCTCAGTGAAGCGACTTGGGAATCTCTGTCTTTCTTGCATTTGAACCCTGGATCATGAATAAAATTTTTATCAAATATGCAGAAACTTTGATTATAATATAAAGAAACTTTGAAGAGCACTGGCTGCTTGGATAAGAAAACAATATTGTCCTAAATTCATGGATTTGGTAACTCAGGGCTCATAAAACAAAAAGCAATGTAACTGTTTCTCAATTTTATATATTTAATGACCTCAAGATTTGCTGTTTTGATGTCATAATTTCCCTGAGATTTCTTCATTTTCCTGTTCAGAGTAGAAACTCTTTCTTCCCCGAACCTGGCCAGCGTCAAACCGAAAGCCATGCCTCAGGCTTACAGTAAGATCTGACCATTTCTCCATGTATGTACCCACTGCAATGGGGGCAGAAGTGGAACCTACCTCGTGTTCTGAGCTGAGTTGTAGACCCTAAAAAAGGACTGACATTCTAATGGGTACTTTCGAATGGGTTATTGAGAGCCCAGTTTCTCAGAGAACACAAGCACTTCTGCCATGTCTCTTCTCTCCCCACGTCCACCAATCCCCTCCAACGCCTTCACACACGCGCACACGCACACACACACACACACACGCTGGATGCCCATTTGAGATAACACAGTGTGGAGCTGGAGGAACACAACAGGCCAGACAGCATCAGAGGAACAGGAATGTTGACATTTCAGGTTGGGTCCCTTCTTCAGAAATGGGGGAGGGGGAAGGGAGCTCAGAAATAAATAGAGAGAGGAGGGGTGGGGCTGGGGAAGGTAGGTGCGATGGTGATAGGTGAGTGCAGGTAGGCAGTGGTGGGGATTGGTCAGTGAGGTGGGAGGACCAGATAGATGGGAGAGAAGATGGACAGGTTGTGTCAGGTCAAGGAGGTAGGGATGACAGGGAGGGTTGGTCATGGGATGAGGCCGGGAGTGGGAAGATTTTGAAACTGGTAAAGTCCACATTTAGGCAATTGGGCTGTAGGCTCCTGAGGCGGAATATGAGGTGCTGCTTCTTATTTCCGGGTGGCGTCATTGTGATACTGGAGGAGGCCCAAAATGGACATGTTGCCCAGGGAGTGGGAGGGGTAGTTGAAATGGTTCGCAACCAGAAGGTGTTGTCGTTTGTCACAAACAGAGTGCAGGTGCTATACAAAGCGGTTTCCGAGCCTCCGCTTGGTCTCACTGATGTAGAGGAGATCACATCGGGAGCAGTGGATGCGATAGACCACATTAATGGATGTGCAGGTGAACCTTTGTCTGGTATGGAAGGTTTGCTTTTTGCCATGAATGGAGGTGAGGGGGAGTTGTAGGGGCAGGTGTAGCACTTCCTGCGGTTGCAGGGATAGGTGCCGGGGGTGGTGGAGTTAGTGGGGAGTGTGGAGCAGACAAGGGAGTCGTGGAGAGAGCGGTCCCTACGAAAGGCAGACAGGGGTGGGGACGGAAATATATCTTTGGTTGTGGGGTCAGATTGCAGGTGGCGGAAGTGGCGGATAATGATACATTGGATACAGAGGTTAGTGGAATGATATGTGAGGACAAGGGGGATTCTGTCTTTGTTTTTGTTGCATGTAAGGGATGTGAGGGCAGAGGTGCGGGAAATGCAAGAGATGCGGTCGAGAGCATTTTTGACCACTGAAGTGGGGAAGTTGCGGTCCTTGAAATAAGAAGACATCTGGGATGTTCTGGAGCAGAACACCCCATCTTGGGAGTAGACACAGCAGAGGTGGAGGAATTGGGAGTAGGGGATCGCATTCTTGCAGGAAGGTGGGTGAGAGGAGGTGTAGTCTAGGTAGCTGTGGGAATCAGTGGCCTTGAAATAGATATCGGTTTCAATGCGGTCACCAGAGATGGAGACAGAGAGGTCCAGGAAGGAGAGAGAGGTATCAGAGATGGTCCAGGTGAACTTGAGGTTGGGGTGAAAGATGTTAGTAAAGTTGACAAACTGTTCAAACTCCTTGTGGGATACAGTCATCGATGTAATGGAGGAAGAGGTGAGGGATGGTGCCAGTGTAGCTTCGGAAGAGGGATTGTTCTACGTATCCTACAAAGAGGCAGGCATAGCTTGGGCCCATGCGGGTTCCCATGGCCACTCTGTTAGTCTGTAAGAAGTGGGAGGAGTTGAAGAAGTTGACTCCAGCATTGGCAGTTCTCACTATCTCTGAGTGAGTTATAACACCACTGCAAAGCCTCTTCTAGGGATGCCCACCTTGAAGAGTGCCCATCTCTTGCAGGTTTAAAGCGTTTACATTACAGCAAGTATGCTAGTTGAGCCTCCGCAGTGCCAGTGCTGCCTTAAGAATGACAATAGGGAACTTCCCACAGAACCCTTAACGTTCACTGGTGGAAGTTCTTGGTGGGATTGTAAACTTTTCACTTCTTCAACTTAGTACTGGATCCTTAATTCAAGCTAGCTATAATGAAGAGTCATCTCTCTCTCCATGGATGCTGCCTGTCTCACAGATCTCCAGCATTTGTGGTTTTCAGTACAGATTCCAGCATCTGCAGTAATTTGCTCCTAGCTATTGACCATGCTGGAGCTAAGAACATT
>NW_025978978.1:3934-6282 GCF_021869965.1 Rhincodon typus | reverse complement strand
TGAATATCATTGGCTTGAAACTGTAGATCAAGAAATATCTATCTGTTTCAAAAGATTTGAAACAACAGTTTGTCTGGAAAAGTACTGAGACATATACACCCAAGTCAGAGTCTTCCAGTGAACTGAGATACCTTCACTTAGTCTAAGCTGAAAGAAACGTCACACCATTCACAGTAGGAACTTACAGAGACACAAGACCTCCTATAATATGGAGAAACCATGGAAATGTGAGGACTGTGAGAAAGGATTCCATTCCTTGTCTGTGCTGGAGTTTCATCGATGTAATCACACAAGGCAGAGACCATTCACCTGCTCTGAATGTGGGAAGGGATTCCCTGATTTATCTGCTCTGTGGAAACACCGATGTGTTGCCACTGGAGAGAGGCCATTCAGCTGCTCTGAATTTTTTTTTTATTCATTCATAGGCTGAGGGTGTCGCTGGCTAGGCAGCATTTATTGTCCATCTGCATATTGCCCACAAGGCAGTTCAACGTCAACTACATTGCTGCAGGTCTGGAATCACATGTGGTGCAAACCAGGTAAGGATGGCAGTTTCATTCCCTGAAGGACGTGAGTGAACCAGATGGGTTTTTCCGACAATCAACAATGGATTCACAGTCATCATTAGATTTTTAATTCCAGATATTTATTGAATTCAAATTCCACCATCTGCCGTGGTGGGATTTGAACCTGGGTCCCCAGAGTGTTTATCTGGGTCTCTGGATTAACAGTCTAATACCACAGGCCATCATCTCCCCAATGGCAATAAATTCCGCGAATATTTCACCCTGATGAAACACCAGTGAGTTCCCACAGGGAAGAGGCCATCGACTTGTTTGGAGTCCAGTAAAGTATTCATTCAGTTATCCAGCCTGCGCATGCATGAACGAGTTCACACTGGGGAGAGGCCATTTACATGGTCTGGTTGTGGAAACGAATTCACCCAGTCATCTGCCCTCATAAGACACCAGCGCATCCACACAGGGGAGAGGCCATTCAAATGCTCCAAGTGTGGGAGGCGGTTCAGAGATTCATCTGGCCTACAGGTACACCAGCGAGGCCATACTGGGGAGAAGCCATTCATATGTTCTGAGTGAGGGAAAGGATTCATTCAGTCATCCAGTCTGTCAAAGTATAAGAAAGTTCACAAATGATCATAAGAGTTGGATTTGCTGTTAATCTGCATTATATGTGCTGCGAGACAGCACATTTCAAACAGACAGCATCTACTGTCTAGAAAAACAAGTGAAGCAGTGACATGGGACAATTAGCACCTGTATGCTCTTCTCCATACTGTACACCATTCTCATTAACAGGATGTTAGAAAGGGAAGATTTGCAGACAGAAATCTCAAAATGACCATCACATGAAGATCTAATGGAGTCACTGCAACAACTGGGACTTGAAAATCATAATCTTCCATATTGGCTGTTCCTTTACTCTCAATGATTCAAAATCCTGGAACTTCTCCCAAACAACATTGTGGGTGACCCTACACCTCAAAGACTGCAGTCCCAGAAACCACCATCTTCTCAAGGAGGACAACTGGGATGGGCAATAAGTGCTGACCGAGACATTGATACTATACCCCATGAATTGATTTGAAAATGAAGGAAAATCACATGTTCATTCTGACAGTGGGAGAAATGGGAGTGTCAGGGGGTTTCTTTCTGCTGGACTGGCCGCTCTCACCACTTTGCTTCCAGTGAGGCTGATGCTCTTTGATCCTGGGAATGAACATTCCCAAGGAAATGATCCCCAAAAGCTGATGAAGTAAATTTATTTTGTCCTGGATAGGAAATAATGTTTTTCTCACCACTCCAATTAGATCAGAAGTAAATATGTTTGTCTTTGTTCCATTGAGTCTCCAGCCCAATTAACTCAATTAGTTTCCATCAGTATTTATGCTCCACATCCTCCCCTTTCACCTCCCCTTTCATCTCCCCCATCAGTAGATCCTTCTATTCCTTTCTCCCTCACGTATGCATCCAACTTCTTAAATATATTCCTCTGTTCACCTCCATCTCGCGCTCTTGGAGTGAATTGCACATTCTGACCTGTCGCAGGGTAAAGAGGTTTCTCATGAAATCACGATTGGATTTTTAAAAGCCCTTCATCATTTTAAAGGCTTCCATCAGATCATCCTTTAGTCTTCTCTTTTCTGGAGAAAAGCTCCCCTGTGTGACATATTTCCAGTGTCTCTATTTCCTTTGTCCAAATGGCAATGACAAATGTTGACAGTACTCCCAGTGGAGTCAAACTTTGGTTTCAAATAAATGAAACATCATTTTCCTCCTTTTCAATTCTATTTCTGCAGAAAGGAGCCCAAATATGGGCTGTGCCTTTGC
>NW_025978978.1:771-3834 GCF_021869965.1 Rhincodon typus | reverse complement strand
TTACAGGAATGTCATCAGGGATTCAGGACTTCAGTTGGTTGGAGAGACTGGAGCAGCTGATCCTGTTCTCTTTGGATCCTAGATTTATTGTGGTAGAACAGAGAGAGAGAGACACCATTCATCCCTCTGAGGTCATGCTGGCTCTGTTTAGAACAAATGTCAGTCATTGTTCAATCCCAAAAACCCTGCAAGTTTATATGCATCAAGGAACATCCAATTTTTAAAAAAGGAAGTAATGAATATATTGTTCAGGATGATAAACAAACTGGAATAATTAATTTCAGGTGTCATTCAGGAGAACCTTGCAATCGAGTGTCCACCTATATTGCAGTTAAAACCTGGAATGTTGAGCTGATTTGAATAAGTTGATATCTTTCCCTGGCAATACTTACATTTTGTTTTTTTGTTTTAATTTTGTTTTAGGAAACCACATTTGATAATCTGGTCACTACCTGACAGATCAGCACCACATGGGAAGATGTTGAGACAGACATCCATTTTGATAAATGCACTTGAATGTTAATATGTGCCGTGATGTCGGGCTATCAGTGGATGTGCAGATGTAATATGTTATATATGAAAGAAATGGCGTGTAAATTCACGGTGAACCCGCACTGCAGAGAGGGTCCCAAACACATGCAGCTCCTTGAGAAACAGCCGGACATGAAATGGTTAATGTGGCCGGGGGTAACGAGACAGCATTGTGACATCATCAAGACAGTGACACGTTCTCCCGAGAGAAACTGACCTGAAACAATCCGGAGAGAATTCAACCCACAGGGAATGGTCAGAAAGTCAGTGAGGTTCATTCGGAAGGGGTTAAAACTTAGATTGGGATCATTAAGAACTGTACACATTTTGGACACAGGCAAATAAAAAGATTGGAGAATCTTTACGCCCATATTTGATCTGTTGCTTGAAGCTCATGTATCTGTGCACGAGTAATTTATAAACTCATGGCACTCCTCAGGAGAAGAACAGGTCAAATCGATGTGACCCCAGCAGGGGCCAGAACAGAACTGGAAAATAACAAAGTGCAAATGATAGAGGGGTGATAAAGAGAACCACGCCCGTTCAACGTGTGGTCTGTAAATATTCTGTTCCAGTTTCCTTGCCAATTAGCATTTATTAATTTAAATATGATAACTATTTTATTTGCTTATGAGTCTTAAGGCATCGCTGGGTAGGGCCAGATTTATTGCCCATCGCTAACCGCCCTGGAGAGGATGGGGCCAGCTATAGTCCATGTACTGTAGGTAGATCCACAGTGCCATGAAGGGAGACTTCCAGGAACTTGACCAAGCGACACAGAAGGAACATGATATATTCCCAGGTCAAAGTCAGAAGACACACAACACCAGGTTCAAGTCCAACAGGTTTATTTAAAATCATAAGCTTTCGGGGTGTTCCTCCTTCATCAGGTGAAGTGCTACTTTATTACTTTGGTACACATCGTAAGAAAGTGATAAAGTCAGGTGCAGCGTTCAGAAAGCTTGTGATTTCAAATAAACCTGTTGATCTATAACCTGGTGTCATCTGACTTCTGATTTTATCCACCCCAATCTGACACCAGCAGCTCCACTTCATATTTCCAGGTCAGCACGGTATGTGGCCTAGAGCGGACCTAGCAGGTGGTGGCATTCCCATGTAACTGCTGCCCCTGTCCTTCTGGATGGTAAAGACTGCAGATTCAGAAGATGCTGTTGCAGGCACCTTGCTGAGTCACTGCAGTGCATCTGGTAGATGGTAAAGCCTGCTGCCACTGTGCATTAGTGGTGAAGGGAGTACAGGGATGTAGTTTGGGTGCAAATCAAGAGGGCTGTTTTGTGTTCAATTGTATTAAACCTGATGTAAGGCTTTTGAAATAAAAATAAAAGCAAACATTGTCATATGAAACTGTCCTCAAAATGAAATATTGGTTTTTGACAGTTAGCTCTGGATCAGGCAAGTGAATGGAAGGTAGTCAAGTTGGGAAATGATATCAAGGTGGAAATAAAAGACATGCCCTGGAGAAATTCACATTAGGTTAGACATCATAAGAAAGTGATAAAGTCTCAGACGAGACTCCTTCAGAAAAAAATCTTTCCACTGCCAGCACTAACCCCTTTTACACCCTCTCCTGATGAATATATGTATGTTTCGTGTTGTTATTGAAAATGAAAATTAACATTTTGTCAACACTCCCCATGTCATCACTGTTGGTGAAATATAATTTCTAACCCAGACCCTTCCTTCACTTCACCCTGGTGCATTCTGTGTGATTACAGCAGAGGCAGAGACAGGCTGCTCTTACCCCTGCTCCCACTGCTCTGGATCTCAGTGTTGTATGTTTACCAAACACAGTTTTATCTTTACCAATGTAGAAGAAACCTAAACCTGAACCTGAGACAACAAGGTGTAGAGCTGGATGAACACAGCAGGCCAAGCAGCATCAGAGGAGCAGGAAAGTTGATGTTTCGGGCGTAGACCCGGCTATCTCTAAACCTGAACCTGACGGTTCACTTCCAGTCACGAACAGATCATTGATTTACACTAATCTCTGATTTGAAGCACATTTCCAGCATTCACCGTTGTTCTTCCTCTGACTCTAAACCCAGTTGGAAACGAGATTTTGTTCCGTGTCTAGGAGCTCCGAGCCATGAAAGACAGTAGCTGGGACACATTTCTTACACACAGCAGGATTAACCCACACCGTGGCTTGGCTGTCAGTGAAGAGAGACGAGAAAGAGTAAAGTGCCATCTGACCCCCTCAGTGTGACCCTGAAGGATGTGTCCGGCTGAAGTTCTGTTGCTGCCGTACGGTTCCCACCCCACCCCCCCACCACCAACCGAGATTGTCCTTTCTGAGCTCCAGGTGCTGTTCAACCCTCAGGAAAAATACAACTATCTACAGGGATGTGTTTGAAGCAAAGCTGACTTATTTTACATTTCTCTAGTATATTAAACTCTAGTTCAATTTTAGAGGTTGTAACCATCATCAGAAACAAACTGCAAATGTCAGAACAAAAGTATCAGAAAATTACAGCGCAGATCAAGGCCTTTTTTTTATTCATTTGTGTGATG
>NW_025978978.1:0-671 GCF_021869965.1 Rhincodon typus | reverse complement strand
GAAACAAACTGCAAATGTCAGAACAAAAGTATCAGAAAATTACAGTGCAGATCAAGGCCTTTTTTTTATTCATTTGTGTGATGTGCGTATTGTTGGCTGGCCAGCAGTATTTGCCCTTGGCCCATCATGTTTGTGTTGGCTGAAATCGAACTACCCAGGCTTTACAGCTTTCTGGACTCATCATTGAGATCAACAATTTCAGACTGTGAACTCTGCCCCAATTTGTTTACATTTCTTGTTTCAATTTGTTGCTGAGTCCACTGCACACCTGGCTCCAGGCACATCTTTTGTTTATTTGTTTCTTTTCCAGCCTTAACTTCATTCCCTGCAGCCTTGAAGGACTAATAACATTTCTGCAATTTAATCTCTCCTGCCTTCCCCCTGTGACATCTGCCTTTTTGCCCTTGTCTAACCACCACCTTGCTCAGAATCTGTTACATTTCTGGTCCCAGGCCTTTGTCAACTCACCGTGCCCCCGGGTCAGAGTTTTGAATTCTCTCCCTCCAGAGAGAATTTGAAATCGTTGTGGCTGCAGCTTTCCCCAGATTTTAATTTTGGAAACAAAAACCATGAAATTGTTTCAGAATTGAGGTTTTTTTGAGCCTTAATCCACAATTTCACCTTTTTAGAGCTAAGCTGTGATCCTCCCACAGTCCAAAAATGCAAGATAG
>NW_025978977.1:0-6282 GCF_021869965.1 Rhincodon typus | reverse complement strand
TTCATTTCTGAAGAAGGGTCTAGGCCCGAAACGTCAGCCTTCCTGCTCCTCTGATGCTGCTTGGCCTGCTGTGTTCATCCAGCTTGACACCTTGTTATCTCAGCTTTTCCCCAGGGTAGGGGAGTCTAAAACTAGAGGGCATAGGTTTAAGGTGAGAGGGGAAAGATTTAAAAGGGGCCAGAAGTTGGTGAGTGTTTGGAACAGGCTGTCAGAGGTAGTGGTGGAAGCCGGTACAATTTCCTTGTTTAAGAAATATTTAGATAGGTACATGGATGGTGTATGCATGGCAGGATATGGACCAAATGCAGGCAAATGGGACTAGTTTAATTGTAAAAACTGGGCAGCGTGGGCAAGTTGGGGAGCAGGGCAGGCTATCAAATGACAGCTGTCATCTAAAGGACACCCCACTATTGGTTCACTGACTTCAGAAGAGAAAGTAACAAAAATGGAAGGAAACTTCAATTGGGGAATTCAAATGAGCATAAACCATCAAATCTACATTGAATTGGAAAAGATGGTTACTTTAACCATGTCCTAAATGAAACTGAAATAGTGTACTTTAATTGTCTATAACAATTTTCAATAAATTATACAGGTCATATTAATTTTTATGAAACAAACTACACAGTGAATAGAACTCTGGGAACCCTGACGCAGCTTGATTTGAGGGAGGAATTTGGATCGCGGTATGAATTGTCTTTGATCCTATCTCTATAAACGATAGAGAAGGGACTGTTATTGATTTTTGTTAGAAAGCACAAAAAAGTACAGTTCATTAAAACTATTAGTTTTGTTCAGAGTTTGGCAAAGGGGATGAATGTGGCATTGGAAGTGTTTCCAATTGGTCTCTAAATTTGGTATTATGAACCTTTTGTGAATCACAAAAGACCAACAGAGCTAGAAAAGAGAAAATTAGAAACATTTATATCCACTTGCTGCCCATTTCAATCGACAAACTGTCTTGCATCCAAGAAAGATAACTGGAATTTTCATTATCATGACAATTAAGGCTCCAGTAAATGATAATTTACTAATTGCTTCCCCTTCAGTTAATCTAAGAGCAGTGGAAGATTTTAATCTCATGGATGAATTGAAGACCACTTAGAAATGGACAGCTACTATATGCTCCATAGACTTCTGCTAAAGAGAACAATCTAACTCCCTACTTTTTATGTAGTTCTTTCAAATGGCACCAATACTCCAATTTGGCTTCGACGGTAAAGATGAGTTCAAAAACTTTGGAAAGGAAAAGAGATAATGGAAATGGATGGTAATTTTCAGGGACAAAGGGGTTGAGGGTGTATTTTTTTGAGGGGCAATAATAGCAGTTATGAACACAAGAGGGATAAGTCCAGAGAAACAAGAATATAATGGTAATTAAGAGAAAAAGACTTGCTGTCAAAATCCAGGTAGGCCATGTGTGACTCTGGTCCATGTCAACATCATTAATTCTTAGCTGTTCTTTGAAGTGGCTTAAGAAGACACTTAAATTGATCAAACCGTTATGAAAAATAGAACAGAATAGATCAATTGGCTGTGATCTAGGCATTCGTTTGTGACAAATATAGACAATTCCCAACGATCCTGAAAAGTTCACCTTACCGACATCTAGGTATTGATTCCAATGATGGTTGTCTATCTACATATCCTTGTCAGGCTGCTCCTTAAAGAGGAAGCTTCTGAAGATATGACCAATGTGCCAAGCTCTTCCATTACTATTCTTGGGTATGGCTTGTCTTGCCTGTAGGATTAAACACTGGGAATAAAGAAAGTATGCAGTCTGACGGAATGGCCTGATCAACATTCACTCAAAACCTCAAATAGTCTGATAGTGTCAACTCAAACCTGGACAATGAAACTTGCTGATTTCAATTTACTGCCTCTCCTCAGCACATGAATCAGCACTCTTTCATAGTGCAGACCACTTTTAAGAAGCCGATGATAACAAGAGCAACTTTAACATCCATCACCAAATGTGGCTTTCTAACACCACAACTGACTAAACTGGCCACGTTCTGACACACATTGCTGCTAGACTGGACTTGCAGAAGATAGAGATACAATCAACATGAGGGAAACCCTACTTTATCTTGTCCTCACCAAATTACCCATCAGTGAAGCATGACAAACGTGGTAGATGTTACCAGAGCAAAGTCCTAGTGGAGATGGTGTCCTGCAGTCATTGTGAGAGCACCCTGTTTTCTGTTTTGTAGCACCACAAGCATGTTAAGTGAGATTCATTAAGAATAGATATAACAACTCAGAACTACATACCATGAAGCACCTGTGAACTGTAAGAAGCAGAAGAATTATATTCCACTAAAATCCAAGATGTGAAGCATATCTTCACTCATCTGCTAGCACAGATGACCAATCCTGGTTAAATGAGAAATGAAGACGAGCTCTAAACATGGAAAGAACAGCTTAATTTCATAAGTGAAGTGAAGGACATGGACTTTACCTTCACCATCAAATGCATGAGGGAACGAAACTGAAGTCAGTAAATATCACTGGGGAGCAATTTATTAGCTGCGAACATACGTGGCACAATGCAAGATGGTTGTGGTTGCCAATCATCTCAATCCCATGACTTCACTGCAGCAGTTCCTCAAGGCAGTTCCTCTTGAGCCAACCATCAATGGTCTTCCTTCCATAGTAAGGTCAGTATTGGGATTTTTCCTGAGGATTACATTGTCTATCTCCATTTGCAATTCCTCAGATAATTAAGCAATCTATGCTAGCATGAAGCAAGGCTTGGATAACATCCAGGCTTAGGCCATTAGGTGGAATGCCACAGTTGCGGCACTAAACTGCCAAGCAATGACCATGTCCAGTAGAACACACCCTCAATGATCACTTCCTTCACCAACTGTATAAATAAGCTGTAGTGCGCACAATTTGTGGGATGAACAATCAATTTAACAAGGATGTTTCAGTAGCACCTCTTAAACCTGCATCATCTGGGAAGTTAACGGCAGCATGTGAATCAAAACAAGACCACCTCCAGACTGTTCTCCAACTCTCACCATGCCAACTTAGAAATACCATTGTTCCTTTATGGTCATTGGTTACAAATCCTGAAATCTGATACTTTAACAGATTACAGAATAACTTCAGCAAATGGATAGTTCAATCAGGCTCAGCCCATTACTTTCTCAAGGGCATTTAAGGATGTACTGGGTGAATATAGTTTGAGAAGTTTGGAGCAGGCCCACTTTGGTGAATGACCTTCTTTGCAGCTGTCAAATTCTACAGCGAACAGTTCCTGCAATCCATCCTTCCAATCACCCACTGTAACATCACGAAAAGATCAGCAGAAATCCTGGAGAAGCAGCAGAAGTGGCCATTTTAAAACTTATATGCGCAAATCATTGCATGCAGGCAAAATGCACATTGAAAATGTAATGAGCCTGAAAAAAAAAAAGAGGTTGCTAGGTTGGAGCATAGTCGACTATACTAAAAGTGATGGACCATATGTCATGTCAGTGAGGCCTCAAATCCCTTTTCCAGGGAAAATTTAGGGGCTTTGATTGCGTTAATAGGAGATTATTTACATTGACAAGTGTAGCATAAACACAGCCTTAATGTAGCATCATAAAAACCTTTAAAAATAAATCTTCTGTTCCAAAGCATAGACATTTGACATCAGACCAAGAGGCCAATTCCTTTACTTTATAGCTCTGACTTCCAGGCATCACCAGGATATTTGAGCCGTTGCTTGTCCATTTCAAAGCATAAATGTTGCACACGCTACAAAAAGAACCCTGTTTGCTGACTTTATGAAGCATGCATGGAGAAACAATTTGTTCTGATTTTAATTTTGAAGTCATCGGACTGTAGGCTTGCATCAGAGATTATGATCATAATCCTTAGTTAAGTGGCATCTCGTGTGCTCAGTGAAGACGTCAGCACAAGAGATTCCATCTCAGATCAGTATCAGCACCTCTTAGGCACAAACCAGTCAAGGGCAAAATCAATAAATAAATGGGTCAGAGGAGCTGCCATGATGATTTGCTGTAAGCAAAGCATTTAACAGTGAAATCATCAGGAATGAACATTTGAGCAGCCATTTTTAAAGTTTTGCAAAAACATAAGGTTACTTTTGTAGCTTGAAATGTTAATTTTTCATAAAAGCAGAAAGTTTATTTGAACATAACCACATCTGATATGAATATCAATATATTAGATTGAAATATGTTACTTGTCAAGCAAACTATTGGCTCATCAACAAGATGGGAACAAAAAGTCTTAAAAGAAGCCCATGGCCTGAGTTTTTCCATAAACTAATACAGTGATACAAAGGCTATGAGCAATCAATAAATAGTATTAATTGCACTGACACGACGATGGAAAAGAAAAATACTAGGGCTCTGGTACGTTGATAGCATGTTACCATGTCGCACAAATGCATTTCAATGCCTCACAACTACTGAAATGCATTATATCATTACTATATGCGGCAGTCATTTTGCACACCATAAGTTCCCACAAAGAACTGGGAAAAAATTGTCAAGATGCCGAGAGGTTTCCTGATCTTCTTTCAATGGTACAATGATGGTGACCAATCAACACCATATTAAGAGGCACAGGATTTTCCTCCCCCTCTTGTTGGGTGGATACAGAACACAAAAGGCTACTTACACAATCACAAACAAATCAGGAATGGGCACAAGAGGGGAGCTTGAGAATTTATAAAAAGTTAATTTCCTACATAAATGCAGCTCTGAATCTTAATTATAGATGCCCAAGGAACTAAGCGTAGATTCACCCTTGTACAAGAAGCTACCACTTTGATACACAAGGTACATTTAGAAGGGTTGTTATTACAAACAAATGAAAATTGGAGCTGAAATGTTTGCCTTTGCACAAAGAAAAGGACAAAAAAGACAATAATCTCAAATAAATTAAACAAAAAAATGTTGTCTAACCATCCAAGCAAAATAATACATTAAGTAGTCTCCTCAGGGTCAAGCTTCCAGTTTTACTCTCACCTTTACTCATCTTCCTAGACAGGAATTTCAGTCACTAAGTTACGAACAAATTAACTGAGTGTGATACCAGGAAATTATTTCCTCCAGGTCACAAAACCACAAAAGCTGTTGTGCAAACACCAAAAAAGGTCAGAATTTGATTACTTAAGGTTTAAGGTCACAAACTCTAGTTCTCACTCTCTTTAACGTACTTTAGTAATGCTGCTGCTGACTATACATTTTGTGTGACTGATGTCGTTAGTTAGAGTATTTGGTAATTGCTAAAGCAACAACCACCAATGACTCTAACTTACTTCCCAAAAGATGCAGCCCTGCAGCTGGTACAAAGATTTTCAGTTTCTTGGGAGTTGAAGTGCAAGTTAAACTGAAAGTTTCTATTTCATTAATTTATGCTCCTCCTGCTCTGCTGTATAACTTCCAAACAGTCATATTCAAGCTTTTTTTAAAAATAAAACATACAAATATACTGTATATAAGATTTGAGAAAAACAGTTTAATAAAAAGAGCAAATTAAGAATAAAATAAACAAAATCCTTGCCTGTTTAAACTTTCCTTCTCAAATGCTTTAGACAGGCAAGTAAGCATTATGTATTATGCAATTCCAAGTTGATGTGAGTAATCTAATAGACCAGGAAATCTTTCTGGATAATAGAATGTGGACAATGGACAACAGCTGCTAATACAAGGACATTGGCAACAAATTGAGCAAATTAGCTCAAATATTGTTTGACAAATCTTTTCAGCAGCTATCTTGTGTTCTTCACAAAATTAAAAATGTGCTGAAAATAAGTTCTCCAAGTCTCAGAAAAGGTAGTAAAATTAACAAAGAAGAAATTATGGGGTCGATAGGTGTGAGGCTGGAGAAGCACAGCAGGTAAGTCAAAGTTTCGGACTAAAACCCTTCGTCAGGGTCCTGCAAAATTCTAAATCCAACTTCAGATGCAAGTGTGTGATTGGACAGCATTTCCTAAATAATCAAATGCATAAAAAAATCAGGACTGTCAGTCTGGTGCACGTGTGTATACTGGAAGGTAAAAATATTAAAACACAGGGCCCTGTACTTCACCAACAAAAATAGCATGTTGAGACATTAGAGATAGTAGGAACTGCAGATGCTGGAGAATCCGAGACAACAAGGTGCAGGGCTGGATGAACACAGCAGGCCAAGCAGCATCATAGGAGCAGAGAGGCTGACGTTTCGGGCCTAGACCCTTCATCAGAAAAGGGGGAGGGGAAGGGGGTTCTGAAATAAATAGGGAGAGAGTGGGAGGCGGATAGAAGAGGGATAGAG
>NW_025978976.1:0-6282 GCF_021869965.1 Rhincodon typus | reverse complement strand
AAAGTTCAGCCACGACCTTTGAATGGCAAACGTCTGACTAAAAAAAACTATCTTGTTTTTAAAAAACAGCATATATTGTCTTGCACCAGTCTTTAACTTAATCAGTACAACCACATCTCCATTAAATGTGACATTGAATGCATGTTCTGATGAAATGAATGTCCTTTTGATAACATGTGGAAAGAATCAACAATCTGCAGAGCTCTGGGCTACTTTAGAAATCATCATACCAGGCCTGTTACAAAATGCATGTTATTCTATTTAAAGAGTGTCTTTGTCTCAGTTATTTTAGGAAACTAAAACGTAACATGTTAACATTCAGAGAAACAACGGACTGGGTATCCACATGCCTGCAAACACCAGGGTGCTTATGCAGTCAAGAATCCTTGAAGAAATCATGATGAAAAACAAGTTAACAAAATACAATTTCTCTAAAACACTTGAACTTACATCTTCTGCAGGTTTTTAAAAAGATAGTTAAAAATGATGTCTTTAAGAAAACAAAGCATGCGTTTGTGAACACGTGTTTGGTTTATGAACAGCTACTGTCCTTGAGCATTAAACAGAAGCAAACCAGCCCTAATGTCTTCAAGAATAGAATCTTGGAGAAGGCCAAGAATGCAGCCTTCTCGACACACTGCAAGATAATGAAATTAGTCACCACAAAGAATTTGCACTGTCATTTCATTAATGTCTGTGGAGGGGATATCTGGCATGGTGAGGAATTGGCTGATCGGGTAATATCCATTTCATGAAACAGAGCAATTACATGTTTCAGGTTCCAGAATAACTCATCAGCAATTCTAAACTGAAAAATGAGGTATTCAAGGATGAATAAAAGATATAAGAATAATTAAACATGCCTCTATCACTTTATAACACAAAACATAATATTTTTACAGATGTGGCTCAAATCTGAAATTTTTTTACAGAGTCACATGCTGAGCTTGTTCCCAGATCTTTTAAAAGAAACTTAGATTTTAGAGGGCATTGTATTTCCCATGGCCCAACTGAGAAGTCAGTTATTTTTTTCCAGAATCCCTACAGTGTGGAAACAGGCCCTTCGGCCCAACAAGTCCACACCAACCCTTGAATCATCCCAACCAAACCCATCCCCCTATAACCCACCAAATCTGCACATCCTGAACACTCTGGGCAATTTAGCATGACCAATCCACCTAGCCTGCACATCTTTGGACTGTGGGAGGAAACCAGAGCACCCAGAGGAAACCCACACAGACACGGGGAGAACATGCAAACTCCACACAGACAGTTGCCTGAGGGTGGAATCGAACCCGGGTCCCTGGCGCTGTGAGGCAGCAGTGCTAACCACTGAGTCACTGTGCCGCCCATCAGAGTAGGACTTTGGCTCCCAACCAGGAGAAAATTCTACCCTCGACAACTGTCAGTCAATCTGATTGGCTTGCAGTTCCAAGATTGTGTGGTGGCCAGTGCTGGGACTACAGACAGTCCCTGAGGAAGAAGGTTGATGGAGACCAGGCATAAATACAAGTGTGAGATTTTGGACTGGCTTGCCTGGTAGATGCAAGAAATTGTATGAGAGACATGGGCAAGGAGGGACTGGCTTGATTTGGGAGGCCAGGGAAGGAGTGTTCCACCTGTTAAAGGAGCAGGGACACAATCTCCTTGGGAGAGGGCCTCTGAGGCACAAAGGATCCCATCCCACCCCACCATCCTCCCCATAAAGGGAATAAATACCCTTCTGCATTTCTGCCTAACAGCAGCCTGTGCAATGAAAGCTACTGAAGTACTCGGTGCCTCCCCCTTCCCCAGTGCAGGTAAATGGTGACAGCAGTAGAATGAGGTCCTTAAGTGACCATAAAAAGTCTCAACATGGTTAAGGCCCACTTTAATAAATGGGAGACAGACTGGAGATGTGCAGGAAGGTGGTGGAAAGACCACACTCTTATTTTATAAGTCCTAATGCCCAGTCCACTTTCTAATTCCCTGTTCAAAGAATTTATGAACTCTGTTTCAACATGCTTTGTGTTAGAGAATTCCAAGTTTTAACCACTCCAAAAATAAACTTAATTCTGTCATCCCCATAAATTCTTTTCACAATTGTCTGAAAGTTCTGTCCTCTTGTTATCGCCTCACAGCACAGTGGACTGCGCAGAATTTTCCTAGGCTGGTGGAAAATGGGTAGACAGTGTGCAAAGTAGTAAAATTGCAGAAAATTAAAATCAGTTTGGGATACTGACTTGATCACACCTCCTTCTGGCTTTCTCATGGGTAGTTTGGGAATGCAGCACGATCCCCTTGTTCTGGAGATGGGAAGGCAATTTAATCACTTAGGGATGGCTATGGAACATGGATTTGCTCTTTCCCTGATCTGCAAGGGCTCCACATTCAGTTTACCACCTGTCAGATTGGAAAAGGTGAGTGCATAACAAGAAAAAATTTCTTCAGTGAAACTGACAAGCTTTAAAAGGCTTTGATCAGTTACACTGAAGAACTTCAGCCTTTATCAGGTAATAATGTGCTGTTCAATGTATCTTTTCTCAGAAAACATAAGCACTTTGTAACAGGTAATTGCCAACTGCTTTAAGACACTTCACCACTCTAGCACTTTCCTGTTGCCAGCCTGCACAACATCATTTGTACAGGTTAACTGTAAGACATGGGCACAAGCAGGACAAAGGTTGAGAAAGAGTAGAAACATTGGCTGTTCAGACGGTGATGTGAAGTACCTAAAGAGAGACAGGAATGAATGAAGCTGCAAGATATGCTGACCGCAAGAGTGCTATGTAAGAGGAGTCGGTGTGCGGGACTTGGCACCGAAAAAAGTGTTAACAAACTCATCTATACTGCAGTTCTGATGTTCTAGTCTCGCTTGGCATATGAGCAGCCAAATGACCAATAAATAATGTCACTGCCAGCAGTGTCCGTATATCAAGAACAATCAAAGAAAATAAGGCTGCAAATCACAAGAAGGCATTCTGAGGAATGGTCACCGGACCTGAAACGTTAACTCTGATTTTTTCTTCACAGATGCTGCCAGACCTGCTGAGGTTTTCCAGCAATTTCTGATTTTGTTCCTATTTACAGCATCTGCAGTTCTTTCAGTTTTTATTAAGGCTGCAAATCACATCCCATGTATTTTGATAAAAGCTTACCCATTTACTGTAGAGATTTACAAAAAATATAATGAATTAAATTTACTGGGTGAACTTGTACAGGGGCTAGACTACTTGCATCCTACCTAGCATTAAAGTTGTTGGACTGAGATTCCTGCTCCACAGCAATACAAAAAGTGGGTTGATGGAGAGTGGGACTTCTCCTCAGCAATAGACAGGACATTCTATAATCCAGACAAATCGGATTAGCCAGGACTCTAGCAGTTCCAGGAGTGCCTGAAGGTTGGTAATGGAAGCTGTTAAAATGGAGGAGGAGAACAAACTGGCTCTTTGGATCTATGGAATGAGGTAATTCAGGAACATTAGCCAAATCCTTCTCAACCAAAGAGCGATGGAGATTGGATAGGGAGTGGGGTGATGACTTTGTGGGTGCCATCGGGGTCAGAAATTCTTAGTAGCTTTATAATTAAGCAGCTGCATTTTGCAGCACAAGCTAAAAATGTGCCCAAATTACAGGCTTCACACTTACACATTTCAAGTTTATACAACATTCTTCAGAACGTTTGTAATACCAAGAGTTTTACTAAAAATCATGTGAATTGAAATGCAACTGCAGTGAAAGTATCTCTTTCTCAGTGAAGCGACTTGGGAATCTCTGTCTTTCTTGCATTTGAACCCTGGATCATGAATAAAATTTTTATCAAATATGCAGAAACTTTGATTATAATATAAAGAAACTTTGAAGAGCACTGGCTGCTTGGATAAGAAAACAATATTGTCCTAAATTCATGGATTTGGTAACTCAGGGCTCATAAAACAAAAAGCAATGTAACTGTTTCTCAATTTTATATATTTAATGACCTCAAGATTTGCTGTTTTGATGTCATAATTTCCCTGAGATTTCTTCATTTTCCTGTTCAGAGTAGAAACTCTTTCTTCCCCGAACCTGGCCAGCGTCAAACCGAAAGCCATGCCTCAGGCTTACAGTAAGATCTGACCATTTCTCCATGTATGTACCCACTGCAATGGGGGCAGAAGTGGAACCTACCTCGTGTTCTGAGCTGAGTTGTAGACCCTAAAAAAGGACTGACATTCTAATGGGTACTTTCGAATGGGTTATTGAGAGCCCAGTTTCTCAGAGAACACAAGCACTTCTGCCATGTCTCTTCTCTCCCCACGTCCACCAATCCCCTCCAACGCCTTCACACACGCGCACACGCACACACACACACACACACGCTGGATGCCCATTTGAGATAACACAGTGTGGAGCTGGAGGAACACAACAGGCCAGACAGCATCAGAGGAACAGGAATGTTGACATTTCAGGTTGGGTCCCTTCTTCAGAAATGGGGGAGGGGGAAGGGAGCTCAGAAATAAATAGAGAGAGGAGGGGTGGGGCTGGGGAAGGTAGGTGCGATGGTGATAGGTGAGTGCAGGTAGGCAGTGGTGGGGATTGGTCAGTGAGGTGGGAGGACCAGATAGATGGGAGAGAAGATGGACAGGTTGTGTCAGGTCAAGGAGGTAGGGATGACAGGGAGGGTTGGTCATGGGATGAGGCCGGGAGTGGGAAGATTTTGAAACTGGTAAAGTCCACATTTAGGCAATTGGGCTGTAGGCTCCTGAGGCGGAATATGAGGTGCTGCTTCTTATTTCCGGGTGGCGTCATTGTGATACTGGAGGAGGCCCAAAATGGACATGTTGCCCAGGGAGTGGGAGGGGTAGTTGAAATGGTTCGCAACCAGAAGGTGTTGTCGTTTGTCACAAACAGAGTGCAGGTGCTATACAAAGCGGTTTCCGAGCCTCCGCTTGGTCTCACTGATGTAGAGGAGATCACATCGGGAGCAGTGGATGCGATAGACCACATTAATGGATGTGCAGGTGAACCTTTGTCTGGTATGGAAGGTTTGCTTTTTGCCATGAATGGAGGTGAGGGGGAGTTGTAGGGGCAGGTGTAGCACTTCCTGCGGTTGCAGGGATAGGTGCCGGGGGTGGTGGAGTTAGTGGGGAGTGTGGAGCAGACAAGGGAGTCGTGGAGAGAGCGGTCCCTACGAAAGGCAGACAGGGGTGGGGACGGAAATATATCTTTGGTTGTGGGGTCAGATTGCAGGTGGCGGAAGTGGCGGATAATGATACATTGGATACAGAGGTTAGTGGAATGATATGTGAGGACAAGGGGGATTCTGTCTTTGTTTTTGTTGCATGTAAGGGATGTGAGGGCAGAGGTGCGGGAAATGCAAGAGATGCGGTCGAGAGCATTTTTGACCACTGAAGTGGGGAAGTTGCGGTCCTTGAAATAAGAAGACATCTGGGATGTTCTGGAGCAGAACACCCCATCTTGGGAGTAGACACAGCAGAGGTGGAGGAATTGGGAGTAGGGGATCGCATTCTTGCAGGAAGGTGGGTGAGAGGAGGTGTAGTCTAGGTAGCTGTGGGAATCAGTGGCCTTGAAATAGATATCGGTTTCAATGCGGTCACCAGAGATGGAGACAGAGAGGTCCAGGAAGGAGAGAGAGGTATCAGAGATGGTCCAGGTGAACTTGAGGTTGGGGTGAAAGATGTTAGTAAAGTTGACAAACTGTTCAAACTCCTTGTGGGATACAGTCATCGATGTAATGGAGGAAGAGGTGAGGGATGGTGCCAGTGTAGCTTCGGAAGAGGGATTGTTCTACGTATCCTACAAAGAGGCAGGCATAGCTTGGGCCCATGCGGGTTCCCATGGCCACTCTGTTAGTCTGTAAGAAGTGGGAGGAGTTGAAGAAGTTGACTCCAGCATTGGCAGTTCTCACTATCTCTGAGTGAGTTATAACACCACTGCAAAGCCTCTTCTAGGGATGCCCACCTTGAAGAGTGCCCATCTCTTGCAGGTTTAAAGCGTTTACATTACAGCAAGTATGCTAGTTGAGCCTCCGCAGTGCCAGTGCTGCCTTAAGAATGACAATAGGGAACTTCCCACAGAACCCTTAACGTTCACTGGTGGAAGTTCTTGGTGGGATTGTAAACTTTTCACTTCTTCAACTTAGTACTGGATCCTTAATTCAAGCTAGCTATAATGAAGAGTCATCTCTCTCTCCATGGATGCTGCCTGTCTCACAGATCTCCAGCATTTGTGGTTTTCAGTACAGATTCCAGCATCTGCAGTAATTTGCTCCTAGCTATTGACCATGCTGGAGCTAAGAACATT
>NW_025978975.1:0-6284 GCF_021869965.1 Rhincodon typus | reverse complement strand
AGAGGGAAAAATATAATTAACATCATCCTCACCAGTACTTCGTCACGATATTGTCTTCAGCCCAATCATATTTAGCCACTTCATCAATGACCTTCCCCTTATCATACGATCAGAAGTGGGGATGTTCACTGATGACTGAGCAACGTTCAGCATCTTTCGCAAGTCATCAGATAGCGAAGCAGTCCATGTCCAAATGCAGCAAAATCTGGGCAATATTCAGTCACTTATCTCCTGACTCCCCCAAGCCTATCCAAAATCTCCAAGGCTTAAGTTAGGAACGTTATGGAATATTCACCATATGCCTGGATAGGTGCAGCTCCAAAAACACTCAAGAAGTTTGACACCATCCAGGATAAAGAAGCTTGCTTTAGAACAAAGAACAACAAAGAAAATTACAGCACAGGAACAGGCCCTTTGGCCCTCCAAGCCTGCGCTGATCCAGATCCTCTATCTAAACCTGTCGCCTATTTTCCAAGGATCTGTATCCCTCTGCTCCCTGCCCATTCATGTATCCATCTAGATACATCTTAAATGACGTTATCACGCCCATCTCTACCATCTCCGCTGGCAACGCATTCCAGGCACCCACAATCCTCTGCTTAAAGAACTTTCCACGCATATCTCCCTTAAACTTTTCCCCTCTCACCTTGAAATCGTGACCCCTAGTAATTGAGTCCCCCACTCTGGAAAAAGCTTCTTGCTATCCACCCTGTCTCTACCTCTCATGATTTTGAGGACCTCAATCAGGTCCCCCCTCAACCTCCGTCTTTCTAATGTAAATAATCCTAATCTACTCAACCTCTCCTCATAGCTAGCGTCCTCCATACCAGGCAACATCCTGGTGAACCTCCTCTGTACCCTCTCCAAAGCATCCACATCCTTTTGGTAACGTGGCTACCAGAACTGTATGCAGTATTCCAAATGTGGTCGAACCAAAGTCCTATACAACACAAGTGTTAGTAGCAACACATCCACAACCCACTCCCTCCACCACTAACTATCAATAGTAGCAGTGTATATCAACTGTAGATGCACTGCAGAAATTCACCAAAGATCCTCAGAAAGCACCTTCTAAAAGCCACGACCACTTCCATCTGGAAGAACAAAGGGCAGTAGATACATGGGAACACCACCACCTGCAAATTCCCCTCCAAGCCACTCACCAGCCTGACTTGGAAATATATTGTGCTCCTTCAGTGTCACTGAATCAAAATGCTGGAATTCCTTCCCTAATGGCATTGAGTCTACTGACTGCAGCAGTTCAAGAACCCAGCTCACCATCACCTTCTCCAGGGCAACTAGGGGCAGGCAACAAATGTTGGCCCAGTTAGCAACAGCCATATTCCACAAGTGAACAAAATAACAAGAGAAAAGGTTGAACAGGTTGAGCATTTATCCATTGGAGTGCAAAAGAATCAGAGATGATGCTCATGAAGCATTGAGGGGATTGACAGAGTGAGTGCAGAAGGAATATTCCTCCTTATGGGAGACAAGAACTAGGGGACACAATTTAAAAAGAAAAGATTTCCTTTTGAAGACAGGGATCAGAAGAAAACATTTCTTTCAGAATATCATCAGCCTGTAGAATGCTCTTCTCCAGACAGCAATGAAGACAAAATTATTGAATATTTCTAAAGCTGGGTTAGACAGATTCTTGATTGACAAGGAAATCAAAGAATATAATGGCTGGCCATGAAAATGGCGTCTGCAATCAGATCAGTCAATATCTTGCTAATTTAGAATGCACAGTCACCAGACTGACTGGTCTAATCCGAATGATTTGTGAACATATGCTTGGCCTCCATTTGGAGATCCTTCTTCTTGGCTCCTCTTTTGGTATCTGCTGTACATACCCTTCACGGTTTGATTTTACTGACCATCTCCTTTATTATCCAGGAACTCTCACTTTGTTAGGGTTAGCCTAACATTCCTCCTCATTGGTATAAACCTAGAATGTACCCAATCCTTTGCTGCACTTTGCTCAATGAGAGTTATGCCTGCAGTTTTTCATTCACACTTCCCGAGGCCAGATATGTCCTCAACCAATTGAAATCCACCCTTTTCCAATTAAATACTTTTATGCTACATTGCTCCTTTAACTAGACAAAGAGACATGATATTGTGATTACTGTTCCAGTATGGTTCACGTACTACCACTTGCTCCATCTTATTCAGCATAATCAAATCGAGCAATCAATTTCAATATTTAACTTTCATCACTAACTTTCCTATTCTTTGGTATGAGTAATGGACTCATCTGTTGATACCACCAAAAAGTTTTATTTTTGCATGCGAGGCAAGCACAACACAAGTGCACATTCGCTTCAAAATTTGCTTGTTTGACCATCTTGATGTCATGAGGACTACTTTGTTTTTCACAGAAGGTGCTTGTGTTTTGAAGGAAAGGATAATGCACGTCTCAAGGGCGAAGCTGTGATATCTGATTACAAACTCTACAAGAACAGATTAGATGATCTTCAGAAGGCTATTAACCATGTTTAATCAGGATTATAAGAGTTTATGTTAAACTAAATTTGAAAAATTATCTCCATCGGTTACAGAGATGATAATGAGAGGGTACCAATATAAGAAGTCACAACAAGTATTTTTTTAAAATTACACAGATGGTGGTAAAGATGTACGATTTTCTGACAAAGCTGTAGCCAAAGTGAAGTTCATCAATTGTTTGAAAAAGAAAATTAGAAAAATTAATGATCATGAGTAGGAAGGTAAATTTACAATACATCACTCATTAGGAGGAAGACAATGAGGAGGTTTGTTTTACTTTATTCATTAACGGATGTGGGCATCGCTGGCTAGGCAGCATTTATTGCCCATCCCTAATTGCCCAGAAAGCAGGTCAGAGTCAACCACATTGCTGTGGGTCTGGAGTCACATGTAGGCCAGACCAGGTGAGGATGGCAGTTTCCTTCCCTAAAGGACGTTAGTGAACCAGATGGGTTTTTCCAACAATCAACAATGGATTCATGGTCATCGTTAGATTCTTAATTCCAGATATTTTTTATTGAATTCAAATCCCACCATCTGCCATGGCGGGATTTGAACCTAGGTCCCTAGAACATTATCTGGGTCTCTGGATTAACAGTCCAGTGATAATACCACTAGGCCATCAATGTGTAATACAACATTTTACGGTTATACAACATCCAAATATAAAATTTAAAACAAAGTTAATAATTCACTGCAACTTTGCTGTCTTAGCCATATCCTCCTCTATCCCTACAAACAAAAATGGTTAAGCAAAAATTTTGAGTGGTGGACTGTGAACTATAAAGAATTGACTTTTCATTTCCTTACTGGGTCTAGAAGTATCTGCTGATTTGCATCACCAGTTCAGATATTTCACTCAAATGTCAGTTTTCATACCACTCTAATTTTTTTTCCAGCGTTAAATATAATTCCAGAATTTAATCCTGCAATGGCAGAGTTGCTACAACAGCAATTTCCTCTACTGTCCATCAGTATAGTTTTAGCATCTTAACTTGTTAAGCCTGCAAAATAAAAATGACAGACAACTTCTCTGAATGGTTGTCAGACTTCAGGCTGTCCTTCAGCAAGAGGTAAATGGTGGAAAGAATAAATTATGTCAACATGCAACATGTTAACACTATGTCTGAAACCAATTCTTAGGCACATAATAACCAAAGGTTTACACACACCAGCTACCTAATTATACATAAAAATACTGAAAAAAATAAAAGTTTCTAAAATGTGTTCTCTAGCCTATTATATACTAATCGGTAGATTACTGGAAGTATTGATTATGCCACATTTTAATACAGATAAATGTCAAGAGAACCCCTCTAAATTTCAAGCTTTGAAGTTGCTTCCTAGCTATTATTTCAAAAATAGCTTTAATTATACATTCTAAGTTAATTTATTGCTGGTGACTTTCAGTATGGTGCCAAATATTAGCTGACCCCATAAAGTAAGGTCAATTTGAGTTAGAGCTCACACCAAGATTAACTGTTAGGTTGCCCCCATTACCAGTCTGCAGATTTAAGGAAAACTTACATCTGTTCATTTCTCGAGTGATTCTATATCCATTGTAACATAATTTAATCTTGGTTCTTAAAAGCTTACTTCTTTGTTTCCTAAATTAATAAAAATTTATTCTGTGTCAGAGCTCTAGGAACTGCAATCAGCTTGGTAAGCCAGGCTCATACTTTAGTTCTGAAGAAAGGTCACTGAACTCAGTCTTCTCTCCATAGATGCTGCCAGGCCTGCTGAGTTTCTTCTGCAATTTGTTTTTGTCTGTTTTATATATCCAGCATGCAACTTGCACTCTCAAGGGAGACACACATTTGGTCCAGACTCTCCTGTCCAAATAATGGCGGGTTAGACACAATCCCTCATTGTTAACATGAACAGAACTTGCATTTATATAACATCTTTGATTACGACCGGACGCTTAGAAGATACACTAAGTATTGCAGGTGAATTCAAAGCTTTATGAAGACACTGAGACGGGTCCACATTACTGACACTGCCATTTAGGTCCCCTGTTAACTGACTATTCCCACAACTCCCCAACACATCCAAGATGCCAGGTCCTTCCCACTTCACTGTTGCCAGTCCGAAGCCTCCAGGCAAGGTGACATTTTCCAGCTCCCCTCCCTTGTGCTGCAGAGCTCAAGAAAAATTGCAGACCTGAACCGCAAATGTACAAAGCTGACAGTCCCATGTCATCCTTAAACAGATCGGAGTTTGGTGCCATCAGATTATGACTATCATGAACGTAGGATGCATTTAGAAAAAAAAGGTTTTACTTCCACGAGCAGTCACTGCACACAGCTGAATTACAAGTAATCAACCGCCACGGAATGGCGTGAGGCCTGGCCCCCCACAAAGACACCACTCAATTATGCTCAAAATCTGTCATCGAGAAAGTGAAATTGAAGCTTCACCTAATTAAGTCACTACGCACACCACATTACCCACTCTTGTCAGCTCTCCATAATTTCAGAATTTTTTAAGGTTTGTATGCAGCAAGTGAAATAATAATTCTTGGACGAAAGAAGAAAAAGAAACATTTAGAGCTACATTTTAGAGCACTATTCTCTCAGCACTGTGCCATCTGAAATGGGAAAAATTTGATGAATTCCACAAACTTCTGTTAAGAACCTTTATCCATTGGCAATTGTTGCAAGAAAGAAGTAGTCTTTCCTCAATTTTATTTCAAATACCTGATGTGAAAACTACATTTTATTGTTAAAACTCATCATAAAGTTGATAACCTCCCAAATTAGATATACCACTTCTCCAAACAGTGATATAAACACATATGTACGTATTTATCATGCATACATATCCTTGAGGCATTGTCTTATAAAGTACGTTTGAAACTTCACTTGAAATCTATGCTTGAACTTAGCAATGTTTGCTACTTGCATTGCATAACAACAATAAAAAGGTATTGTCAACAACACTGACAGCACTTGCCCCGAAGGTCAATTTCACGAAAGGACGGTTTGGAGAAACAGTGCTGGTGGATGCAACAATGAGCTTTCAATATTTATTTGTTTCATTGTAAATGCAAGAAAATTTAATTTTAATTTTATACATTTCAGGTTGTGTTCACAAAACTGATGGTAACCGAGTCAACACCTAAACTATTCTAGCGAATAAAAATTCAATATTATACCTTAACAGATGTTTCTGGCATAATCAAAGGGCAGACAAATGTGTCAAACTTCTTTGATTTGTCAGTGGTTTGTTGGTTAAACATCATCTGCACAACTGTGTCAACACAGTGTGGAGCTGGACGAACACAGCAGGTTAGGCAGCATCAGAGGAGCAGGAAAGTCAAGGTTTTGGGTCAGGGCCCTTTATTAGATGTTCTGATGAAGGGTTCGACCCGAAACCTCGACTTTCTTGTTCCTGTAATGCTGCCTGGCCTTCTGTGTTCCTCCAGCTCCACACTGTGTTGCAGATGACACTAAGATTGGCAGAGTAACAGATAGTGAAGGGGACTGTCGGAGAATGCAGCAGAATATAGATAGATTGGAGAGTTGGGCGGAGAAATGGCAGATGGAGTTCAATCCAGGCAAATGCAAGATGATGCATTTTGGAAGATCCAATTCAAGAGCGAACTATACGGTAAATGGAAAAGCCCTGGGGAAAATTGATGCACAGAGAGATCTGGGCGTTCAGGTCCATTGTACCCTGAAGGTGCCAATGCAGGTCAACAGAGTGGTCAAGAAGGCATACAGCATGCTTTCATTCATCAGACGGGGTATTGAGTACAAGAGTTGGCAGGTCAT
>NW_025978974.1:0-6284 GCF_021869965.1 Rhincodon typus | reverse complement strand
ATGATGCTGCTTGGCCTGCTGTGTTCATCCAGCCCTGCACCTTGTTGACTGGGATATGTGGATGGGATGTCCTTCAGAGGGTCAGTGTGGACTCGATCAGCCTAATAGCCAGCTTCCACACTACAGGGATGCTAATTTATGGTAAGTGATCATGCTGCAAAAGCACTTCATGAATGCACAATTTTATTTATTGTTTAGAGCCTTGAAATTGTATTGTTGCAAACAGTAAAAAATTCTGCGTAAGCAAATAGCTGACTCAGATCTGAACAGAATATGTCCTCATGAAATGTTAGTGAAGCTATGGAGGAGCTCCCTTATTTCATTTATGTAAATTGTACAGTGAGAACCATAATATCCATTGATAAAATTGAATGGAGTTTCAGTTTCAGAAATAACTTGCATTTGTGCATAGTACTTTTCATGACCTTGGAACATCCCAAAGCACTTTGTAACCAATGTATCACCCTTCGTATGTATCCAAGTGGATCTTGCTGCCAGACTAGTTAAGCTGACCTGAAATTTAAAATAAAAACCTTATCTCCAGACGTAGAGACATCCATTAGTAAAGCTATCATTTGACGTTACATTGCCAGAACTGGATGGAAATGTTTTTAAAGGATTTTGAATTTGGTATAAAATATTAAAAAGATAAAAGAGGAAGAGTATAATTGAATAGCAGTAATGTATATGTGGGTGTGCGTTAGGTTGTAATTGAGGACAAGCAGTTGTAGACCTGTCTTTCACTGAAGCTGTGTTATCATCAGTTGCAACCTACTAAACACCCACACAGCCACTATTACCCAGCTTGATCAGAAATTGACTGACAAATGCAAATTTTACAGGTAACCACAGAAGTATTTATAGAATTGTAGAAAGAGGCCCTTCATATCTGCAGCTGTTCTTTGAAAGAGGTAGTTTCGCTACCTCTGGTTTATCCCTCTGGCAATTTTTTTAACTTTTTCATGTATTTATCCAATTTCCTTTGGAAAGTTGCTATCGAATCTACTTCCATTCCCTTTGAGGGACCACATTATAGACCATAACAAATTGTCATACTCAATAAACTCTCCACAGTTCCCCTCTGCTTTTTTAAAACCATTTAAACAGAAGCAACAAGCGGCATTATGAGGAACAGACAAGAGTTTGATGTTAAGTCAGGATGCCCAAAGAGCCGCTGCAGCCATGATGAGCCGAGTGATCTCTTTCTGAACTGTAACAATTCTGTGATACATTTAATTTATGTCCCCTGATTATTAACCTTGCTATCACAGGAAATACTTTCTCCTTATTTATTTTGTTAGAATCCTTCATGGTTTGACAATCTCTATTAAATTTCTTTTTGGTCTTCTCTGCTCTGAGGAGAACAAACCCAGCTTCTCCAGTCTCTGTAGAAAGTCCCTATTATGAAGTTGCAAAAGTGATGAACTGTAATAAAGAGCTGAATTTTACCCTTTTTTTGGGCAAAGTTCTTTCTAGTGAGATTCTTTGTTGTTTGATCCACTATAGCCCCCCTTTCCTCACACAATCATCTGCCAGTCATCTCATTAATTATGGTACCAGCCTCTTCGTGGGCTCCTGGCACAGTATTTAAGCCCGAGCTCCATGACACTTCAGACACTGCAATCCCGGAACTGTGTTCACACTATGGTCCTGCGCCAAAGGAAAGGACAGGGAGAAGCAAGCTTATTCCTCAGTTCACTAACAGGGCCCTGGAAGTACTGGTAGATGCGGTGAAGAGGGATTGTTTCTCCTGCTGACCAGAAAAGGAGACCACGCCATCAGTCTCAGTCAGCATGAGTTAGCAGAATAGGAACAGTGACGTGTCCTCCATGGAACACAGCATGACACATAGATGGTCAATGGTCTTCAGTACTCCACATGGCTAAGCATGATCAGCTTTTCACTGCTACCTCACACTGACAGGACCACCGCTCACTCAGAGTTTGTAAACTGCAAATGCCCCTCAAAAAGGCTAATGGATAACAACTTTCAATACTGCATGTGTCATGTCTGCTCAACTGCTCTTAACAACCTCATCCTTCCAAACTACTAACACCTCATCTTCAATCACTGGGGACGCCTTATTAACTCTCTTGCTCCTGCAGCGCCACTAACTGCTCTCCCATCCACCTCCACCATACTCAATCCCTCCCTTTGTATCCTTTCAGATCCTGGACTAATGTACAGGTAGAGGCAGGTGGGAGTCAAAAGTATGTAGTGCCAACGGATGTACCAGTTTCCCGATGCTGTCCCTGGCACCAGTCAGTTTCACCAAGGCATTGGGGGTGGAGCAACACTCCCCAACCCCCCAGTCCACTACACATGTCAATCAAAATGTATAAAGTGTTCATTGAAGGCTCATTAAGGGAGAACACAGGGGGCACACAACATTAAATCATGGACCCCAAGGTGATTCATTGGGCGCCATGAGGGAACAATTAGCATAGAACCATTAGACAATTAGCACTTAATTGCCATTTGCTCACAGTGGGTGGGCAGGGTGAGTGTGGTCAATAAGCATTGGCAGCGAGAAGGCAGAGAAGGAGGGGGCTCGGCTGCTAAGCACAGATGTGGAGGTCTACCAGAGCCCAGCAAAGGCAGCCAAGTCTCCGTCACTCCTGTGCATCTTTCCAACAGCAGATAATAAAGTGAAACATCGATCACAGTACAGTAATGGCTGCCCTGAATCAGTCCCTCACTTCCAAAGTGCCATTCTGTTCCCATCCCTGCCCCTGTTAATTGGCCCACAAATGCTTCTCTCTGGCAATTAAAAGGTCACCCCTGTGAAACCTGGAGCTCATTGCTCCTTATTCCTTACCATTATTTTCAGAATCAAGAAAGTGTTCTGACATCTGTTTCCTGCCTTTGCAGCAAAAATCTAGCTGCTGGGGTTTTCCATGTCAACCATGATGTCCAATATAAATGGGCATCAATGAAATAGCATTTTAGCTGTTCTCACCAGACTTTTAATGGGCTGTAGTGACTTGGGGGAGGGAGAAGGAGATAATAGAGATGTGTCAGTTATGTTAAATGGGCAGCAGTATTCATCATCACTTAGTTTCTATTCAGCTATGTTTTTGCTCTGTAATGTCCCTTTTTGGACAAGTATACACTTAGTGTCAGAACATGCCTATTAAACATTGTGAAGGGTCCATGGAAATATCGAACACAAGACCAGCCATCTAGTATTCTAAAAGGCAGATAGAACAATAATAGGTCACTAGCAATTTGGGTTCCACACGAGTGGTCTTCCACCCATTTTCACCTCACCTCTGACAACATTTATCATTCTATTCCTTTCTGCCTTCATGTGCTTGGCTAGTTTCCCCTGATGTTCATCATCTGTATAAATGAGAGCAGAACACCCCATAGAGATTGTCCAATCTCGATTGAAATAAGATGCAGTGTGTTATTGCAGTGCTACAAAATAAGTTGTAAAAATAACTAATTATCATGTCCTGCTGGAAGTAACAGACTCAGAGTACCTGAGTTTGGTATTGAAACTGTCTTTATTCTTGAGATTGATGCATTATACAAGTCATCTCCTTGCCTCTGGAGGTAATCACATTATACAATGGGGGTAACAAGTTGTAGAGCTGGATGAACACAGCAGGCCAAGCAGCATCAGAGGAGCAGGAAAGTTGACGTTTCGGGCCTAGACCCTTCTTCAGAAATGGGGGAGGGGAAGGGGATTCTGAAATAAATAGGGAGAGAGGGGGAGGCGGATAGAAGATGGACAAAGGAGAATATAGGTGGAGAGGAGACAGACAGGTCAAACAGGCAGGGATGGAGCCAGTAAAGGTGAGTGTAGGTGGGGAGGTAGGGAGGGGATAGATCAGTCCAGGGAGGATGGACAGGTCAAGGGGGCGGGATGAGGCTAGTAGGTAGGAGATGGGGATGGAGCTTGAGGTGGGAGAAGGGGATAGGTGGGAGGAAGGAAGGAGAGGTGAATGATAAAGAGAATTGATGGTAATATTCCTGATGCCATTGTTTTCTAGCTTTCTAATGAGATTTCGTAGTCTGTTGTGTGCTCTGAAGTGATGATATTCTGATTCCATAGTCGTAGGGAGTCCCTTGCATGCCAGAAATGCAGGTTGAAAGTCACCCTATGTCCACTTGGCATTTCTGCATCATTTTTATTTTACAAAATTGCAGGGCAATGTCCAGTAATAGTTCAGCCAGATGCTTCCTCCCAGTAGGCAAGGCTTCCCAAACGAAACTTCATCTTTTATTTTTGCCAGCAATGCTCAGAGAACAATTTTATTAAATTTTATAAAAGCAGCTCAGAGCAGGTTTGCCAAAATAATACCAGGTATAGGTGGGTTATCTTGTGAGGAAAGATTGAGCAGGCCAGGCTTGTATCCTTTGGAGTTTATAAGTCTGAGATCATTTGGTTGAAACATATATAATCTTCTTTCAATGCCAATGTGTTAACTCCTAGTCCACGAGCTTTTATTTCCCACAGTAACCTTTGTGGTAATTTATCAAATTCCTTCTGGGAATCTAAGTGCAGTATATCCCTAGGTTCCCCTTTATTCACTGCACGTTATTTCCTTAAACACTCCAATAGATTGGTTAACTATGATTGCCCTTTCACAAAACCATGTTGACTCTGTCTGATTACCTTAAACTTTTCTAAGGGTCCTGCCATAATGTCTTTGATAATAACTTTTAACATCTTCCGTCTGATGGATTTTAAGCCAACTGACATTTAATGTTTTGCTTTCAGTTTCTGTCCCTTTTTGATTAAGGGAGTCATTGGCTCTTTTCCAATCTAATGGAACCTTCACCAAATTTAAGCAATTTTGGAAAATTAACACTTATGCGTCAACTATTCCATTAGCTACTTCTTTAAAGACCCTAGGATGAATGGTCTCTTTCCTTACTGGGAAAACTCTATGATTTTGTGAATTCCACAGAATGGAAACAGACCCTTCAGTCCAACTCGTCCATGCTGACCAAGTTTCCCAAACTAAACTAGCTCCACCTGTCTGCATTTGGCCCATATCGTTCTAAACCTTTATTTTTCACGTACCAATCAAAATGTCTTTTAAATGTTGTAACTGTACCTGCATCTACCACTTCATCCAGCAGTTGAACCACCTTCTGTGTGAAAAAGTTGTCCCTCAGGCCCCTTTTAAATCTTTCTCCTCTCACCTTAAAAATATGCCGTCTACTTTTGAACTCATCCACCCTATGGAAAAGATCTTTGCTACTCACCTTATCTATGCCCCTCATAATTTTATAAACCTCAATAATGTCATGCCTCAACCTCCTACACTCCAGTGAAAAAAGTCCCAACCTATCCTTATAACTCAAACCCTCCAGTCCCAGCAACAGCCTGGTAAATCTTTTCTGTACCCTCTCCAATTTATTAATATCCTTCCTATAGCAGGGCAACCAGAACTGTACACTGTACTCCAGAAATGGCCTCAGCAACATCCTATGCAACCACAACATTACGTCCCAATACTTATACTCAGTAGTCTGAGCAACGAAGGTAAGGACGTTATACGCCTTTTTAACCATCCTATCTATCTGTGATGCAACTTTCAAAGAACTATTCCTGAACCTCTAGGTCTGTTCGACAATACCACCCAGGGCCCGACCATTAACCGTATAAGTCGTGCCACTCAGTACCACTTCCCTGGTGCTTGCAATTTTCTTGAATTTCTCTGGCTCTTTTACTTCCTCATTTATATTTCATTTTGGGATGTGGGTTGTGACTTGGGGAGAAGCTGTTAAAGGAGCTGCCGTATATTCCAGAGTGTCGCTAATAAATCCAATAGGAATTGAGGAGAAACCTTTTTACCCAGGGTCGAAGTGTAGTACATATGTCAATGGGGAAGAGTTTGAGGTGAATAACATGGATGCACTTCAGTCAAGTCTTTTCATAATTTTTAAGACTTCTATCAGAACACCCCTTCAGCTTTCTCTTTTCTAGGGAACAGAGCCCCAAGCCTGCTCGGTCTTTCCAGAAAGTTATAACCTTTCAGACCTGATATCTCTGATTTCAATGAGGTTTTGTTCATTTGTGCTGTTACAACTTCTCAGCTGCAATATATTTTTTCTAGATTTGTTTGGACTCCACTGTAATTTTGCCTTTTTAAATTAAAATAAAGAAGTGAAATGTTATATTATTTTCACATTATGACTCACTGTTTGATCTTGAACTTGACTTTGTCATTCTGTACTGACTCAAAGAAGAATATCACAAGACAACAGGATGTCTTAGATAACAAGGTGCAGGGCTGGATGAACACAGCAGGCCAAGCAGCATCATA
>NW_025978973.1:0-6285 GCF_021869965.1 Rhincodon typus | reverse complement strand
GCCCGAAACGTCAGCCTTTCTGCTCCTATGATGCTGCTTGGCCTGCTGTGTTCATCCAGCCCTGCACCTTGTTGTCTCGGATTCTCCAGCATCTGCAGTTCCTACTGTCTCTGATACAATCACAGCCTCTCATATATGTTGTGTATTGTGCGATGAAAGATATTCTACATTTAAGTATGTATTATTGACACGAATTGTTTGAGTTTGGAATTTCACACCAGAGGCATGTTGCTGCTGGCTACTTTTCTGAAGAGTTTATAAAGTAACCGAGTCTTTCTGGAACAATGGCCTACTCAAGTACGTGGTGGAGAAGAGAGAAACTCTCCAACGTTAGTAGAAGATTATTTGTACTGTGCTGGGAGTACAAACATAAAAATCAGACAGAAAAGTCCCTTCAGCCTATCGAGCCTGTACTGCCAAATAATCAAAAATACACCACTACCTATATTACCAGACCCTGCACTTGCCCCACTTCCCCACGCTAGGCCCATAGACTTGAAGGTTAAATACAAGAGTGTATCCAAATACCTTTAAAGGTTGTGAGGTCTCCCACCTCAACTACCCTCCCAGGCAGTGCATCCCAGATTCCCAACACCATCTGGGCTCCTATGATTGCCTCCCTCAGTGCCCCCAGCATCCTGGGATACAACTCACCTGGACCTGGGGATTTATCCACCTTTAAGTGCTCCGATACCTGCTCGCTTCTTCTGGCAGCCTGCTCACAGTCCATCCTTGTGAATTCTGTACGCACACCCTCCTTCTCTTGAGTAAAGACAGATGTGAAGTATCCATTTAACACTCTACTAATGTCCTCCACCTCTAACACAGATTACCCCCTTGGTCCCTGATGGGGTCTAATCTTTCCCTGGTTATTCTCTCCCCCTTGATATACCTGTAGAATATTTTGGTATTCTCCCAAATCTTGCCCACCCACTGTTTTCTCCTGCCCCCACCTTTGCTCTCCTAATTGCTTTGTTGAAATGCCCCCAGCCCATTCTATATTCCTGTAGGACGTCTGTTAATTTGCTTCCTTTGTACCTGTTCTATATTTCCCTTCGCCTTTCTATTCAGTCCTGAATATTCCTGGACTCCCAGGGTTCTCTGAGTTTTGTTCTGACACAGAGCATGTTGGGCCCATACTCCCCCCAGTACTGTTTTGAACACCTCCCACTGTTGTAGATTTACGGTCCAGGTGCTATTCCCAGTTTATTTTGGCCAGACCCTGCCTTATTTTAATAAAATCTGCCTTACATCAGTCCAAGTCCCTTTATTTGAAGACCGTCTTTTTCCTTCTCTATAACAAGCTTTAAAATTGTAGCGTTGAAGCAAGGTTTTCCGGCGCTTAACAAATCAGAAAGAAACTCAATAACATGAAATACTCCAAATGGGAGGAAAAAGCCATTGAATATATCATGTTAACTTGTGAGAGTGGTATTATGTCAAGGATGATAGTGAGGAGAAAGGTGTTTTTATAGTAATGACAGAAATAGAGAGTGAAGTGAAAATTTGAAAACAGCTGAAGAATGAAGCATTAATTGAAAATTTAGAAATTAACTGTCTAGCGATTAGATTGCATACATTAGAATTGTTTAAACTGATAGACAGCATAACAGTTCATCCATTAAAGCATTGTACAAAAGCTATTATAGAGGCATAAATGATTGGGTAAATAGGCCAGGAAAACTATTTTTGATTGTTGAACATTGTGTGATCGCCTACAGCGCCTCATGGATGCCCAGTCCTGAGCTGCTAGATCTGTTTGAATTCTGTCCCATTTAGCACGGTGATAGTGCCACATAAAACAGTAGAGGTTATTGTCAATGTGAAGGCGGGACTTTGTCCCCACAAGGACTGTGCGATGGTCACTCTTACCGATACTGTCATGGACAGATGCATCTGCAGCTGGCAGATTGGTAAGGATCAGGACAAGTATATTCTGAATTACTAGCCTAATGCCAACTCGCCCTACTCCATCACCTCCCCTACAACCCCACCCATTAAACATCTAGCTGGAATTAGTTCTGATGTATTCTGATTAGTTCTGGGGTGGCACAGTGGCTCAGTGGTTAGCACTGCTCCCTCTCAGCGCCAGGGACCCGGGTTCAATTCCACCCTCGGGCGACTGTCTGTGTGGAGTTTGCACATTCTCCCCGTGTCTGAGTGGGTTTCCTCCCACAGTCCAAAGATGTGCAGGTTAGGTGGATTGGCCATGCTAAATTGCCCGTAGTGTTCAGGGATGTGTAGATTAAGTGGGTTTATAGGGGGAATGGGTCTGGGTGGGATGCTCTGAGGGTCGGTGTGGACTTGTAGGGCCGAAGGGCCTGTTTCCACACTGTAGGGATTCTACGATCTATGATGTACTTTGTGTGCAGCCTCTGTATATTGTGATGTAGAGGACCCTTCAGGAAAATATATCCCAATTCTCACAGTCAGTCATTCTCCAGGCTCAGTGTTGAACTTGCATCAATGGTCAGTGACAGAATACCCTTTCCCACAAATGGGCCGTACTGTTGTGGGGGGTGTGGAGTGCCAGTGACAAAGCTGCACTTGGGGCCGCACTGCCTCATAAGGGAGGGGGCACTCACCGAGTGCATTACCGGAGAGCTAGTACAGACCTGAGGAGATGAAAGGCTTCATGCTGTGCTACAACATTTTGATGACCCTGTGATTCTACAGTTTCGCCCCATGGGACAGCTTACCGCTCTCCACAATTTGTTGCTGCGTCAGAGCGCAGCTTAAATATTTCCTGTCAGAGTGTTTTGTTTGAATGCACACTCTGGTCATGTTGCTTTGCTGTTTCAATGTCCAGGGAATGTATGAGAAAAGGCCGTTAATGTAGATTATCTGTTCAAGAACATCTACAGTTTCCAGTAAAAAGTACACAGTAAATGGCAGGAGCATTGATTTACAGGGGTGCAGAGCTCCCTGAAAGTGGCGACACAAGTGATTAAGGTGGTGAAGAAGCATATGGCATGCTTCCCTTCATCAGTCTGGGCATTGAATATAAATGATGGCCAGTCATGTTGCAGCTGTGTAAACCTTTAGTTAGGCCACATTCGGAGTATTGTGTACAGGTCTGGTTGCCCCATTACGGGAAGGATGTGGAGGCTTTGGAGAGGGTGCAGTGGAGGTTTACCAGGATGTTAAAATTGTATCAGAGATAGTAGGAGCTGCAGATGCTGGAGAATCTGAGATAACAAGGTGTAGAGCTGGATGAACACAGCAGGCCAAGCAGCATCAGAGGAGCAGGAAGGATTGGAGTGTATTAGCTTGAAGAAGAGTTTGGACAACCTTGGATTATTTTCACTAGAGTGTCAGAGGTTGAGGGGCGACCTGATAGAATGTTATAACATTATGAGGGGTATTGATACGGTGGATATTCGGAGTCTTTTTCCCAGGGTAGGAATGTAAGTTACTAGGGAGCCAAAGTTTTAAGATAAGAGGGAAAGGAGATGTGCAAGGCAGGTTTTTTACACAGAGGATGGTGGATGCCTGGAATGTGTTGCCAGGGGAGGTGTTAGGAGCAGAAACAGTAGCAATGTTTAAGAGGCATTTAGACAGACACACAAACAGGCAGGGAATAGAGAGATACAGACCATGTGCAGGCAGATGTTGCCATTGTACTGGGCACAGACATGATGGGCTGAAAGGCCTGTTCCTGTGCGGTGCTGTTCTATGTTCTAAGAAAGTTCTCATGATTTTGAGCCTCTGTCTTTTAGATCTGTAACTCCCTGGGCAACACAACCCCCAGCCTCTCCATATTCACTGAGTTTTCACATCTTTGACCATTCTCTTCCCCCTGTTATTTATTACTGTGCGTGTTCCAGCTGTGATCAGTCCTCGCTCTCGGCTTGGCCCAGTGTCTGGGTGTGTGATGGGACTCGGGGAGAATGCTGGTCTCTGTGGTGCAGGGTTTGGCTGGTTTATTTGTGACAGACACAAAGTGCTGCCTGAGGAGGGCAGCACAGGACTGGGCCAGCAGGCTCCCTGTCTGAAGGAGCAGGAATTCAGTCTCTCCCTTCCTCTGTCCCTCCCTATCCCCCTCCCCCTCATCCCGCTCCCCTCCCCCCGTAGTGATTGTATGCTGACCAGGGCTCCAGCCAAGGCAATAACATTATCCCATTTTATTCCATGTGTGTTTCCTGGGAATGCTGGGAGACAGCTGCTCAGAGGGAAGTTTCTGGTCACAGTGAGAAATCCCCGGATCTGTCCCAGTTACCCAGCTTCACAGTGACCATTTGGCCCATCGGCTTACTGCACCCCAGACAGCGGTGCATTTTCACCCTGCACCTGTGCTGTTTGTCCAGTTTTCACAAACCTTCTCCAGGAATCTCATTTCACCTTCCCAGAGGATATTGGGGAAGGGGAAACAGCTCCTGATTCCCTCAATCTCACTCCGATCCCCTCAAACTCACCCTGATCCAGTCAATATCACCCCCATCCCCTCAAACTCACCCTGATTCCCTCAATCTCACCCTGAACCCCTCAAACTCACCCCCATCCCCTCAAACTCATACTAATCCCTTCAATCTCACTCTGAACCCCTCAAACCCTCTCAACTTGCTCACACCTGACCCTCTTAAACCCACTGAATCCCTTCAAACCCACTCGATCTCCTTGAACACACTCGATCCCCTCAAACCAACGCAATCTCCTCGGGCCCTCATTAATCCCCTCGAACGCCGTGTCCCTCTCCCCAGCACGTGTTTGGGTTCGGCTGGGGGGAGGGTGGGGGGTGTCGGGGAGCGGCTGGAGTAAACGACGGGGGGAAGGGGTCCTTGATGGCTCAGCACTGACATGAATGAGTTCAGGACCGTGTCCCTGTGAGCTGGGGTTGGCGGGGGGTGGGGGGAGCGGAGGGGTTGGTGCTTGGGTTACCTTGGGAGCTGGGGCCATAGGGCTTCTCCCATATTCACGGAGAAAGGGTTGGCACCTGTTGGTGACATGGCTGGGAGGTGGAAGATGCTGACAATATCCATCAGAAGCTAAACACATGAAGGGAAGGGGCATGTTTACTTTCTCGGGGTTAGCTGGATGACATTCAAAACTGAAAGCATTAGAGAGGCCATGTTAGAGGAGATGGAGAATCCAGGATCAAATTGCAGGCCGTACCGATAACAAGGCCTCATGAGTTGTGGCTGACTGGCATTAATCAGCTCTCTGTTGCTACAGAAACTTCAGAGTGAAGATCTTGAGATGGGAGATGTAGAGATTGCCTGGTCTCTGCGTTCAGGGTGTAGCTGGAAGGTGGCAGTGAAGACAGCCTGTTCCCAAGCATTCCCATTCCTGTCGTCAGGGATATCCCTGTCCAGGACACTCTCCTTTCCTGTGATTCTGATTGTGAAAGGGGGCTCACAGCTTTAACCCCTTCTTGGACAAGAACAAGAGCCTGCAGAGTTCCCGTCTGATCTGAACCAGCTGGAGATTGGTGTAGGCCAACGCTGGAGCCTGGGTCTTTCCTGCTTTATGCCCTCCCTCTTCGAGGCCAGTGTGTGGAGATAAACATGTGTCAGCCCTTGTACGCTTCGCCTCTTAAGACCCAGACTCCTGGATTCAAATCTCCCTCCGTGGCTCAAGTGCAAACTGATATTCTGGGGTGACACTGAGGGAACTGGAGCTGCTACCTTTCACAGTGAACACAGAACCAGTGCTCAGGAGGATGGAGACATCCCATGGCACCACTTTAAAGTAAAGCAGGGGGAGTTGTTCCCTACCAGGGACACCTGTCCAATACCAATCCCTCAAGCTGCATCACAAAAGCTGTTTATCTGTTTTCCCTCACTTTGCTGTTTGTGGGGTCTTGCTGTGCACAGGTTGACTGCTGTGTGTTTCCAGTTTGATAGTGACTGCTTGGCACGTCCTAGCATCGTGGAAGTTGCTATAGAAATGTAGACCCTTCTTTCAGAATCCCACTCAGCCTGGTGTTTGTGAACCTCTCCCACCGGTGAATCTCAGTGGATTTGAGCAGCTGTGACACTCCCGTCTCCACACAGCAACAACGGGTCCACAGCTGGTAGGAACGAGAGTAAGCCATTCAGCCCGCTGAGCCTGCCCCATCGTTCACTAAGTTCACGACGAATGGGGCTGTGGTCTCAGCTCCACTTTTCACCGCTACCGCTGACCCCACCCCATCCTTTGTCTCTCGGATCAGTCAAAAACCTGCCAAAACTCAGCCTTGAATAAATCAACAAACCTAGCCTCCACTCCTTTCCAGGGAAGAGAATTCCACCCTGCCCCAGAGAAATCAGCTTCTCCTCGTCATTGTCTTGAAAGTGAGACCCCCCA
>NW_025978972.1:1058-6285 GCF_021869965.1 Rhincodon typus | reverse complement strand
TGCAGAACACCTATGCTCGGTTCGCAATAAACAACTGCACCTCCCAGTCGCGAACCATTTCAACTCCCCCTCCCATTCCTCAGACGACATGTCCAACGATGCCACCCGAAGGTTGCAGGAACAGCAACTCATATTCCGCTTGGGAACCCTGCAGCCCAATGGTATCAATGTGGATTTCACAAGCTTCAAAATCTCCCCTCCCCCTACCACATCCCAAAACCAGTCTAGCTCGTCCCCGCCTCCCTAACCTGTTCTTCCTCCCACATATCCCCTCCTCCCACCTCAAGCCGCACCCCCATCTCCTACCGACCAACCTCATCCCGCCCCCTTGACATGCCCGTCCTCCCTGGACTGACCTATCCCCTCCCTAACTCCCCACCTACACTCATCTTTACTGGCCCCATCCCCGCCTCTACGACCTGTTTGTTTCCCCTCCACCTATCTTCTCCTCTATCCATCTTCTATCCACCTCCCACTCTCTCCCTATTTATTTCAGAACCCCCTTCCCCTCCCCCTTTTCTGATGAAGGGTCTAGGCCCGAAACGTCAGCATTTCTGCTCCTGTGATGCTGCTTGGCCTGCTGTGTTCATCTAGCCCTGCACTTTGTTGTCTCGGATTCTCCAGCATCTGCATTTCCTACTATCTCTGAAGGAAATGTGATGTATTTCCGAGTGAGGGTGGTGAGTGGCCTGGAGGAGAATTTTTAGGGGGGGATGTTCCCATATATCTGTTGCATAGTGGCCATGGGTTCGTAAGGTGCTGTCTAAGGAGCCTTGGTGAATTTCTACAGTGCATCATGTAGATCGTATACACTGCTGCTACTTGGTGATATGTCAGGAATGACTGGACTCGTAATTCAACAGCTGATGTTGTTTGAACACGGCTTCAGATCCCACTGTGAGAGCTGATGGAATTTTAAATTCAGTTTAAGAATAAAATCTGCATTTCCAAGCCTATTTCAGTGAAAACGACCATCGTCGATTGTCATGAAACAACTTATAGGGTTCACTCATGTCCTTTAGGGAAGGAAATCCGCCAGCCTTACTCAGGCTTGCATACAGCTTGCTGCAGGACCATGGCAATATGTGGTTTGCAATGAGCTGCCCTCTGGAATGTCCTGAACGAATCTCTGAGTTCGAGGGGTGGGCAACAAATTCTGGTCTTGCCAGTGGCACCCACATTAAAGAGTACAGCAGAAACCTGTTAATCAGTTGCAGAGAAGCATTGGCAACTTTTTTGCCATCCCAGTCATGGCAACCAGATCTTTCAGAGTGGACATCTGAGTATGACCCTTGGTTATTTCAGCTCTCATTTCTTCAAGTGTCTCTCACAGACAAATCCAGATCCCCTGCACCTCCCAGAGTGTCTGTCCCAGCCTTGGAATCAAGAGAAGGTATCAGTAACACTCCTGAGCTCTATTAAAGATGGCACAATGGCTCAGTGGTTAGCACTGCTGCCTCACAGTGCCAGAGACCTGGGTTCAATCCCACCATTGGGTGACTGTCTGTGCAGAGTTTGCACATTCTCCGTGTGTCTGCATGGCTTTCTGTTGTGTGCTCCTGTTTCCTCCCAGGTTAGGTGCTAAATTTGCCCATAGTGTCCAGGAACGTGCTGACTAGGTGGATTAGCCACGGGAAATGCAGTGTTACAGGGATAAGGTAGGGAGGTAGGTCTGGGTGAGATGCTCTTTGGAGGGCCAGCGTGGACTTGATGGGCTGAGTGGCCTGTTCCCACACTGTGGGGATTCAATGATTCTAAAGCCAGCCTTTCATTACATCCACTGTGGAACTTAGTGTGCCTCTCATTAAGTCTCCTTCACCTTCAACGTGTGAATCGAGCATCCTGGCTTGAATTCAAATCCACCTGGGAAATTTACTGAACAAACCACTTTTAGAATACTATGTACAGTTCTGGTTGCCCTGCTATGGGAAAGATGTTGTTAAGCTTGAAAGATTGCAGAAAAGATTTACAAGGATATTTCCAGGGTTGGAGGGTTTGAGCCATAGAGATAGGCTGGGGCTATTTTCCCTGAAGCGGCAGAGGCTGAGGAGTGACTTTATGGAGGTTTATAAAATCGTGAGGGGCGTGCATAGGGTAAATAGCCAAGATCTTTTTCCTTGAGTAGGCGATTTCAAAACTTGAGGGCATTGGTTTAAGGTGAGAGGGCAAACATTTGAAAAGGACCTGAGAGGCAACTTTTTCACACAGAGGGTGGTGCGCATATGGAAAGAGGTGACAGAGTAAGTGGTGGGTACAATTGCAACATTTAAAGGGCATCTGCGTGGGGACATGAATGAGAAGGGTTTTGAGAGATATGGGCCAAATGCTGGCAAATGGGTCCAGATCAAATTGAGAAATCTGGTCACCATGGACCAGTTGGACTGAAGGATCTGTTTCTGTGCTGTATGGCCCTATGACTATCGGAGTTCAACGAGTGAAAACAACAGAACCTAATAATTCACAACCTTGTCCACAGAAGAAACGCTTACCTGACTCCGCAAGTGGACAAAATAAAGTGCACCGACTGTAAGAGTCCTTCAAAATCTTTCATAAGAACTAGGGGCAGGACGAGGCCATTCAGTATCTCAAACCTGCTCCACCATTTAATATGATCGTGGCTGATCTTATCTCGGCCTCAACTCCATTTTCCTGCCTGCTCCCATAACCCTTCAACCCACTGCTAATTAAAAATCTATCACCTCCTTAAATTTTCTATGTCCCAGTATCCAACGCACTGTGTGGGATTGAATTCCATAGATTCACGACCCTTTGAGAGAAGTCATCCTCATCGCCTCTATTTAAAATCTGCTTCCCGTTGTCCTAAAATGATGACCTCTCATTCTGGATTACCCTACATGGGGAAACATCCTCTCCATGCCTCCTTTGCCAATTTCTTTCAGCACTTATATACCTCAATTAATCTCCTTTCGTTCTTCTAAACTCCAGATAGTATAGGCGTGAACTGCTTAATCTCTCCGCACTAGACAAACCCCTCACCTCTGGAATCTATCTTTCACATCACAGCTCATGAGGCAGGAATGACAGCACTGAAGCAGATGAAATCTGAAGGCCTCACAGCCTTGGTTGGGACTCAATGTGCACATGAGAAACGTGAGCTCCACTGGTAGGGCAGTTGGAACAACTGAACCAATGTTTGATGCTTTTGCAGTTGAATAGCCTGCTGAAACACACTGACAAAGAGCGTACATTCTTCACAAAGCATCTGCAGCATAAAAATGGGTCATTCTGTCCAACAAGTCCATGTTTATTTCATCCCTCTTCATTTCATCCATCGTCGAATCCTTTCGTTCCTTCCTCTCCCTTGTGTTCACCCAGATTGCCTTGAAATATATTAATTTTGATGTGCATAAGGACCTTTACCAACTTTTGCAGATGCACCAGAGAAAGCATTCTATCTGGCTGTATAAGAGCTCGGTACGGCAACAGTTTTGTCCAGGACCAGAAGAAACTACAGAAAGCTGTGTGCACAGCCCAGTACATCACGTAAACCAACCTCCCGTCCATAGACTCCATCTACACTTCTTGTTGCCGCGCAAAGGCTGCCAATATCATCAAATGCTCCTCCTACCCAAGTAACTCTCTCTTCTTACCTCTTCCATCAGGCAGAAGATGCAGAAATTCGACCACACATAGCAACAGGTTCAAGAACAGCTTCTTCCCTGCTGTTATTAGACTGCTGATTGGATCCCTCCAATTTCAAATCTAATGTTGATCTTTCTTTTGTACACCTCCTGTGCAGCCATAACCCTGTATGCCTCACTCTGTCTAAACACCTTATGATCAGTATGTCACATATGTTGTGATCTGCCTGCACTCCTCGTAAAACAAAACTTTTCACTGTACATGTGACAAAAATAAATCAAATTAAAAGTGTGAGGTTATTCAACTTAGACCAAAAAAAGATGGCATAAAGTTCAATACAAGAGATTTGGGATTCAGGTGCATAGATCACAAACAAATGCAGAAATTAATTGAGAAAGCTAATGGAATAACTGGCCTTTATATCTGGAGAACTGGAGTATAAGAGCTCAGAAGTTACTCTATGGTTATACAAAACACTGATGAGACCCCACTTGGAGTACTGTGAGCAGATCTGGGCATCATAGCACTTAGAACAATACAGGAACAGGCCCTTTAGACCACCATGTCTGATGCCATCCTCAAGTAATCCCATCTGCCTGAACATGGTTCATATCCCTCTATTCCCCACATGCTCATGTGTCTGATAGATGCCCTTTAAATGTTGCTATCACATCGCCTTCTGCATTGTCAGGCTGAAAGTGCCTCAAGGGTTCTTTCAGGTCAGATCAAAATGATTTCAAGAAGACATGTGCATTTTAATATGAAGCAAAGTTATTAGCTTAGTCCACTTAATATATATTAGAGACATATGCAAACTAATGGGTGTAGTGGTAGGATTAAAAATGATATCTTCCATCATTAAGGGTTAACTGTTAAGGTTTAATTGGACATGACAGTGAGCCATTGAAATAAAGCGGAAAAGTACATGGAAACCAGGCCTAAAGCAAAAGCAGCCACTTTTGACTGAGAGGTAACCACGTGACACTAAACTGTCTCTGTGAACTGGAGATAGTAGGAACTGCAGATGCTGGAGAATCCGAGACAACAAGGTGCAGGGCTGGATGAACACAGCAGGCCAAGCAGCATCATAGGAGCAGAGAGGCTGACGTTTCGGGCCTAGACCCTTCATCAGAAAAGAGGGAGGGGAAGGGGGTTTTGAAATAAATAGGGAGAGAGTGGGAGGCGGATAGAAGAGGGATAGAGGAGAGGATAGGTGGAGAGGAAACAAACAGGTCGAAGAGGCGGGGATGGAGCCAGTAAAGGTGAGTGTAGGTAGGGAGTTAGGAAGGGGATAGGTCAGTCCAGGGAGGACGGACAGGTCAAGGGGGCGGGATGAGGTTGGTCGGTAGGAGATGGAGGTGCGGCTTGGGGTGGGAGGAGGGGATAGGTGGGAGGAAGAACAGGTTAGGGAGGCAGGGACGAGTTGGACTGGTTTTGGGATGCGGTGGGGGGAGGGGAGATTTTGAAACTTGTGAAATCCACATTGATACCATTGGGCTGCAGGGTTCCCAAGCGGAATATGAGTTGCTGTTCCTGCAACCTTCGGGTGGCATCGTTGTGGCACTGCAGGAGGCCCAGGATGGACATGTCGTCTGAGGAATGGGAGGGGGAGTTGAAATGGTTC
>NW_025978972.1:665-958 GCF_021869965.1 Rhincodon typus | reverse complement strand
AGCCACACCGGGTACAGCGGATGCAGTATACCACATTGGCAGATGTGCAGGTGAACATCTGCTTGATGTGGAAAGTCTTCTTGGGGCCTGGGATGGGGGTGAGGGAGGAGGTATGGGGGCAGGTGTAGCACTTCCTGCGGTTGCAGGGAAAAGTGCCGGGTGTGGTGGGGCTGGAGGGGAGTGTGGAGCGGACAAGGGAGTCACGGAGAGAGTGGTCCCTCCGGAAAGCAGATAAGGGTGGGGAGGGAAAAATGTCTTTGGTGGTGGGGTCGGATTGCAGATGGTGGAAGTGT
>NW_025978972.1:0-565 GCF_021869965.1 Rhincodon typus | reverse complement strand
GTGGTGGGGTCGGATTGCAGATGGCGGAAGTGTCGGAGGATGATGCGTTGGATCCGGAGGTTGGTGGGGTGGTACGTGAGGACGAGGGGGATTCTTTTTTGGTTTTTATTGCGTGGACGGGGTGTGAGGGATGAGGTGCGGGAGATGTGGGAGACACGGTTGAGGGCGTTCTCGACCACCGAGGAGGGGAAGTTACGGTCCTTGAAAAACGAGGACAACTGAGATGTACGGGAGTGGAATGCCTCATCCTGGGAGCAGATGCGGCGGAGGCGAAGGAATTGGGAATAGGGGATAGCATTTTTGCAGGAAGGTGGGTGGGAGGAGGAGTATTCTAGGTAGCTGTGGGAGTCGGTGGGCTTGAAATGAATATCGGTTTCTAGGTGGTTGCCCGATATGGAGACAGAGAGGTCCAGGAAGGGGAGAGAGGTGTTAGAGATGGTCCAGGTAAACTTAAGGTTGGGGTGGAAGGTGTTAGTGAAGTGTATGAACTGTTCGAGCTCCTCGTGGGAGCACGAGGCGGCGCCGATACAGTCATCAATGTAACGGAGGAAGAGGTGGGGTTTAG
>NW_025978971.1:3871-6285 GCF_021869965.1 Rhincodon typus | reverse complement strand
AGACCCTTCATCAGAAAAGGGGGAGGGGAAGGGGGTTTTGAAATAAACAGGGAGAGAGTGGGAGGCAGAGAGAAGAGGGATAGAGGAGAGGATAGGTGGAGAGGAAACAAACAGGTCGAAGAGGCGGGGATGGAGCCAGGAAAGGTGAGTGTAGGTAGGGAGTTAGGAAGGGGATAGGTCAGTCCAGGGAGGACGGACAGGTCAAGGGGGCAGGATGAGGTTGGTCGGTAGGAGATGGAGGTGCGGCTTGAGGTGGGAGGAGGGGATAGGTGGGAGGAAGAACAGGTTAGGGAGGCAGGGACAAGCTGGGCTGGTTTTGGGATGTGGTAGGGGGAGGGGAGATTTTGAAGCTTGTGAAATCCACATTGATACCATTGGGCTGCAGGGTTCCCAAGCGGAATATGAGTTGCTGTTCCTGCAACCTTCGGGTGGCATCGTTGTGGCACTGCAGGAGGCCCAGGATGGACATGTCGTCTGAGGAATGGGAGGAGGAGTTGAAATGGTTCGTGACTGGGAGGTGCAGTTGTTTATTGCGAACCGAGCGTAGGTGTTCTGCAAAGCGGTCCCCGAGCCTCTGCTTGGTTTCCCCGATGTAGAGGAGGCCACATCGGGTACAGCGGATGCAGTATACCAAAAAAAAAAAAAAAAAAAAAAAAAAAAAAAAAAAAAAAAAAGTTTTCTGGGGGCCTGGGATGGGGGTGAGGGAGGAGGTGTGGGGGCAGATGTAGCACTTCCTGCGGTTGCAGGGAAAAGTGCCGGGTGTGGTGGGGCTGGAGGGGAGTGTGGAGCGGACAAGGGAGTCATGGAGAGACTTGTCCCTCCGGAAAGCAGATAAGGGTGGGGAGGGAAAGATGTCTTTGGTGGTGGGGTCGGATTGCAGATGGCGGAAGTGTCGGAGGATGATGCGTTGGATCCGGATGTTGGTGGGGTGGTACGTGAGGATGAGGGGGATTCTTTTTTGGTTTTTATTGCGTGGACGGGGTGTGAGGGATGAGGTGCGGGAGATGTGGGAGAAACGGTTGAGGGCGTTCTCGACCACCGAGGGGGGGAAGTTACGGTCCTTGAAAAACGAGGACAACTGAGATGTACGGGAGCAGAATGCCTCATCCTGGGAGCAGATGCGGCGGAGGCGAAGGAATTGGGAATAGGGGATAGCATTTTTGCAGGAAGGTGGGTATCCCTCACTGTATCCCCTGAAAAGACAGAGACTCAGAGAAACAGCTTGAAGGACAGGTTCCCAGAGCAACACAAAGGTTGCTTTGTGTGAGAGCAGGCACACACTCCTGGTAGCAATGTTCCAGAACCAGTTCATCAACATTCTCATCTCGACAGCCACACAATACATCTCTCAGCTAACGATGCTGAGACACTCAGGAAACAGTTCCACTGCTTACGATTCAATGATCAGGTCGCGCCGCACTGTCTGAGGGTCAGTGCTGAGGGAGTGCTGCACTGTCGGAGGGTCAGTGCTGAGGGAGTGCCGCACTGTCGGAGGGTCAGTGCTGAGGGAATGGGCACTGTCTGAGGGCCAGTGCTGAGGGAGCGCCGCGCTGTCTGAGGGTCAGTGCTGAGGGATTGCCGCATTGTCGGAGGGTCAGTGCGAGGGAGCGGGCACTGTCAGAGGGTCAGTGCTGAGGGAGCGCCGCATTGCCAGAGGGTCAGTGCTGAGGGAGCACCGCACTGTCGGAGGGTCAGTGCTGAGGGAGCGCCGCACTGTCGGAGGATCAGTGCTGAGGGAGCGCCGCACTGTCGGAGGGTCAGTGCTGAGGGAGCGCCGCACTGTCGGAGGGTCAGTGCTGAGGGAGTGCTGCACTGTCGGAGTTGCTTGAATTGAGATATTAAGGATTAAAACTATCCAAATGAGTGACAGGGAGTTCATTTTTGTGAGAGACAATCAGGTGTGTGAGGCTGTTGGAAAGTTGTTAGCATTTGGTGATGAGGTTTTTACCTTTTTATGGATCATGTTTCTGGTTTCTACTGAATAACTGTAAGGTTTGAATCAAATTTGTAAAGTTTATTGGCAGTAATAATGCTTATTCTGAAGTGTAGGAGTAAATTATGTTAGTTAAATAAAAACAATTAATTAGCACACAGTAAATTTGGCAGGTAATGTGTTGTGGATCAGGACGTGGGAAATTCTGTACTCTGCTGCTGTGCCAGACAATCAATCCATCCATCAATCTGTCTGTCCGTCCGTCTGTCTGTCTGTCTGTCCGTCTGTCTGTCTGTCCATCTGTCTGTCAGTCCATCTGTCTGTCTGTCTGTCTCTCCGTCTCTCTGTCTGTCTGTCCATCCGTCTGTCTGTCTGTCTGTCTGTCAGTCCGTCTGTCCGTCTGTCAGTCCGTCTGTCTGTCTGTCTGTCCATCCGTCTGTCTGTCTGTCCATCCGTCTGTCAGTCTGTCTGTCTGTCTGTC
>NW_025978971.1:0-3861 GCF_021869965.1 Rhincodon typus | reverse complement strand
GTCTGTCCGTCCGTCTGTCTGTCTGTCCGTCTGTCTGTCTGTCAGTCCGTCTGTCTGTCCGTCTGTCTGTCTGTCTGTCACTCAGTGTGGTCTCAGCAATGTTCACTCAGGGTCAGTGAGCTGTACACACTGTGGTTCATCAGGGACAGACCAACTTTAGTTTGACACTTTATTCAGGGAGGCAATCACATCCAGGACCCCTTAGTGTGATTGTGGCTGCTCTAATTATCCTTAATCCACTTTCCTGCCCTTTCCCCAGAATCTTTGATTCCCTTCCTGATTAAAAATCTGCCTTGTATAGACTTAGTACAATATACTTACTCCATAGCCCTCTGAGGTAAAGAATTCCACAGGTTCACTCCACTCTGAGAGAAGAAATTCCTCCTCATCCCAGTCTTAAATGTGTGGCCCCTTATTCTGAGATTATTCCCTTTGGTCCCTCTCACACAAGGGGAAACAACATTTCTGCATCTACCCTGTCAAATCCCCTAAGAATAAAGCCATCTCCCATTCTTCTATATTCCAAAATGTACAGGCCCAACCTACTCAACCTCTCCTCATAAGACATTCCCTCCATCCCTGGAATCTTCTCTCATCTACCTTCAATGCCAGTCCATCTTTCCTTAGATAAAGGGCCTGAAACTGTTCACAGTATCCCAGCTGCGGTCTGATAGTGCCTTGTGTAGTTCTAGCAAAACCTTCCTGACTTTTATACTCCGTTCCCTTTGAAATAAAGGCTGACATTCCATTTGCCTTCCCTACTGAATGTGGATGCTAGCTTTTTGAGATTAATACACGAGCATTCCCAAATCCCTCTGTGCTGCAGCTTTCTGCATCCTTTCCCCATTTCAATATTCAGCTCCTCTATTCTTCCTGCCAAAGTGCATGATCTGACATCTCCCCATTCACCAGGCTTTTGCCCACTTTCTTAACCTGTCTGTATCCCGCTGCAGATTCTTTGTCTTATCCTCACCTTCCCACCTGTTTTTGTATCATCCACAAACTTGGTGTCAGTCCATTCACGATCCTCAAAGATAATGTACCAGACAAGAAGGAGCAAGGATAGAGTGGATAAGAAGCATCTGTTCCCTTTAGTTGAAGGGTCAGCCACAAGGGCACATGGGTTCAAGGTGAGGGGCAGGAGGTTTGGGGGGATTGGAATGCGAGGGTGGTGACGGTCTGGACTGTGCTGCCTGGGAGGGTGGTAGAAGCGAGTTGCTTCTCATCCTTTACAAAGTCCCTGGATGAGCACTTGGCACATCATAACATTCAAGGCACTGGGCCAAGTGCGGGTAAATGGGATTAGGTTAAAGGTCAGATATTTCTCAAGCAGGTCCCTTCCACACTCAATGATTCAACGAGATGTTCTGATGGTTTGATTAATGGTCAGGGGTGGGAGGATGTGACCCTGAATGAGGCAGGGAAGGGAGCAGGAGTGCAGCCACGATTGCTGATCAGATTTGTGAGAGAATGAGGGGGAGGGCTGCTGAGATAACTGCGCATGGCACTGTGGCACAGGACGCAATACAACTGGGTGAGTGGGCTTTAACTGGATTCCATCAGTCAGGAGAGGCAAGAAATCATCATCTGGGGAATGAAGGTCACAGAATGGAAGGAAGGAACAGAGAGAATAAATCAAAGAAAATTGCTGAAAAAGGATATTTTTGTTGAAACTTTTCACTTTGCACCCATCGGAACATTTCACAAGAATATTTTGCAGACTATTTTAGGTAATGTACTTTCTCAGGACAATGTCCTGACCAATCAGAGTCAGTTGCTGGTTTAAAGTTTAAACAAAGCCTGGCTGTTAACTGTCAATCAGTATTAATGGGAGCATTCTCCATGGCAATGCCTCCACTATTCAGAGTCCACTTTCCACTCTCCTCTCATGCAGCATCAATGTTGGTTTCCCTTTGAATTTGTATTCTTGTGAATTGCCCTGAAGAGCACAAGACAAAGCTTTGATGAAATGTGTCTTGTTTCAGCTGTACGCACACGTTCTGAAATACCAGCAACTATTTGTAAACCTAAAAATACACTAACTGTCAAGCCAAGATGTTACAAAGATAACAAAAAGACAAAACCAAAGGCTCTGTATCTGACTGGATGTGGCCTTCACAACCAAACAAACAAATTGGTAGTGCACATTGATGTAAATAAGTATAATCTGATAGCCTTTACACGACCATGACTGCCTAATAATGAGAATTAGGGTGTGATCATTGAGGGGTACAATACATTCAAGAAAAGTAGCAAGCTAGATAAATATTGGGGGAGGAGGAGAGAGTTCACTGTTAATCAAGGATGATATTTATGTAATAGTTAGCAATGATCTTGGTTCAGGAGACCAGGCTGTAGAATCAGTCTGGGTGGTGATGAGGAACAGCATGGGAAAGAGGTCACTAGATGGAGTAGTCTACAGGCCCCTAGCAGTAACCACAATGTGGGACAAGGTATAACAATCAGAATGTTGGTGATGGTGACTCAGGCATGGCAACTATCCTGAGTGACTCTAATCTACATCTAAACTGGAAAAATCCAACCAGCAGGAACAGCTCAGAGAGAAAGCTTACAGAATGTTTTCAAAGTGCTTTCTCAGAGCCAACCAGAGAGCAGGTTAGATTGGACGTGGTATGGTGAATTTTGATAAATCTCCCCTGGAGCAGATAGTGACACTTGAAAATGGGACTAGAATAGGTGTGGGGGTGGTGGGGGGGGGGGGGGGGGGGGGGTGGGGGGGTGCAAACAGATTCCGATGGGCCAAAGGGTCTTTTTCTGTGCTATACACCTCAATAACTCTATGGCTATGGCTCTATTAAGGTCCTCAGAGTAAAAGCACCTCCAGGTAACGATGGCCATAGTATTATTGATTTGGAAAATATTTGGAAAATTATGTTCAATTTAAAAGAGAGAAACATGGATCTAAGACTAGTGTTTTAAACTTGAATAAGGGCAATGATGTGGCATGAAAGCTGGAGGATAAATCAATACAGTCAGTGGCAGATAATTGCCAAATACCCAGAATTAATATATTTCCATTCTAAAGGGAGGACCCACAATCTTATATAAAGAAGTTAAGGAAAGCATCAAACTTAAGGAAAAAAAACACATAACAGCATAAAGATAAGTGTCAGGTCAGATAATTGGTCAGAATGTAGAGAATAGCAGAGAATGACTAAAAGCTTAGCCAGGAGGAAGAGGCTGGAGTATGAGAGAAAGCTAGCTCAGAATGTCAAAATGGATAGGAAGAGGTTCGACAGATATTTAAAAAGGAAAAGAATAAGTAATGAGTATTATCCTCTAGAGAGTGAGAACAAGGATGTCATAGTACATAGAAAGGAAATCGTGGATAAAATGAACAAATATTTTGCTTCTGTCTTCACTATGGAGGATACAGAAAACATTACTGTGATAGTGATGAACCGAGAGGTGGGGGTAGGAGAGGACCCTGGTGAAATTACCATCATAAGGGAAGTGGGGCTGAGTAAATGGTAGGAGCTGTGAGCTGACAAGTCTCCAGGTTCAGATGGACTCCGTTCTAGGGGTTTAAAAGTGGTTGGTGATGAGGCAGTAGATGGGTTGGTGTTAGTTTTCCAAAATTCTCTAGATTCAGGATGTAGCAAATATAATCCTGTTCAGGAAGGGATAGAGGCAGAAGACAGGAAACTGTAGGCCACAGAAATAATTACAAATTAATCATCAATTTCAGACACAGAAAATCCAAACTTAAAATTAAAGATATTGAAAATATATATAAGCTAGACAATTCATATCACGGATAGTAGGAACTGCCGATGCTGGAGAATCTGAGATAACAAGGTGTAGAACTGGATGAACACAGCAGGCCAAGCAGCATCACAG
>NW_025978970.1:0-6285 GCF_021869965.1 Rhincodon typus | reverse complement strand
TCTTCTCCTCTATCCATCTTCTATCCGCCTCCCCCTCTCTCCCTATTTATTTCAGAACCCCCTTCCCCTCCCCCATTTCTGATGAAGGGTCTAGGCCCGAAACGTCAGCCTTTCTGCTCCTATGATGCTGCTTGGCCTGCTGTGTTCATCCAGCTCTGCACCTTGTTGTCTTGGATTCGCCAGCATCTGCAGTTCCTACTATCTCTGCAACATTTCTGAGTTTGCCGATGACACAAATCTAAGTGGAATTGTGAGTTGTGAGGAGATTGCAAGGAGGCTTCAGGATGATCTAGACAAGTTCAGCATGCAAGCAAACACATGGCAGGTACAGTCAAGCATGGATAAATGTGAAGTTCTACACTTTGGTGAGAAAAAAAGAAAGGAAGACTATTATACAAATTATCTTGTATTGTGAAGTGTGAACGTACAAAGGGATCTGGATGTCCTTGAACATCAATGCAAGTAAACAGACAGGTGCAGCAAGCAATTAGGAAGATGAATTGTACTTTGGCCTTCATTGCAAGAGGATTTATGTTCAGATGTCTTACTGCTGCCATACAGGGCCTTGTAAGGTTGGACCTGGAGTAGTGTGTTCAGTTTTGGTCTCCCTGCCTAAGAAAGGATGCACTTACTGTACAGGGAGTGCACCGAACTGATAGAGGATGGCAGAATTGTTGTATGAGGGGAGATTGTTTCAACTGGGCCTGCAATCACTAGAGTTTAGGAGAATGAGCAAGGATCTGATTGAAATGTACAAAGTTCTAACAGGGCTGGACAGACTAGATGCAGGAAGAATGTCTTCCCTGGAGAGTCTAGAACCAGGGGTCACAGTGTCAAGTCATAGAGTGGATCATTTAGGACTAAGATGAGGAAACATTTCTTTAATCAAAGGGTAGTGAACCTGTGGAATTCTCTACCACAGAAGGCTGTGGAGGCTGGGTCACTGAGTATATACCAGAAAGAGATTGAAATTTTTTTGAGAAATTAAAGGCATCAGGGAGGATAGAGAGAAAGTGGGAATATGGCATTGAGTTAGAGGATAAGCAATGATTATATTAAATGATGGAAAAGGACTGAAGTGCTGAGTAGCCTACTCCTGCTCCTAGTTTGTGATTTCTAACTTCTGTAACTAAGATGAGCAAATGTGGTCGAGAGTGTTTAGGGTATGAAGATCAACACAAACTCAAACAAGATTTGAAGAAAACACTCTTACTTAGTGCTTATCCTCAGGACAGAAAGCATTAACAAATATACTTGCTGCCTGTTCTGTCTCCCTCCTAGGTTACTTTGCAAATTTTAATTGAGTTACTTCAAAAATTTAGCTATCCTAGTATAGGCTGACTTACCAAACTTGAACCTACTAAATCAGTCAGAAAAGTTGTTCTCCTTGCGTTTCTGTGCTGTCTCCTTGTTCTGTTATATATGCAGGTGTCCCATACTGATGGACATGAACTGAAGACTGTTAGAAATGATTGAGGTAACAGAAAATAACTGCCCTAACTGCCCAATGGCTCATGTGACTCCACACTAAAATCACAACAGAAATCTGACTGTAATCTTCTGCTTGGAACCACTGTCATTCTAACAGTACAGGCAGCCATGCTCTGCTGCCTTCATTAATATTGGATGTCCCAGACACTGGTCCAAAAACAGGCAGCTGGAAAAATTCAATCATGACTTCTGCTGATTTATATTCAAGAGTTATCTTGATACGAGGTGCAGAATAAGCAGCTGTGCTAAGGCAGCAATGTTAATTTGTTTTATGATCAGTCCTTGGGCAAGGTTCCTGAATTTGTTAGGGTTCCAGATGGGATACCTCAAACCATTAAGCTCCCAGGTAAGCAAAGTTGAACTGGCTTCTTTTCTTTTGTTATTCACACCAATGGTTAATTGCAACAAGGTTAATTTTAAAAGGATGTCTTCCCAGGCCAAATTAATTTTTGCTTTAAAAGGAGCCAATTTAACCAGGCTTCCATGAATTAACAAAAACATTGAGATTATTGATTATTAAACTGGAGAAGAAATATTATCACAACACAGACAAAACTGTAGAACTGAGAGGTGAACAAAAAGATAAGAATTAAAAAAAATACAAATTAGTTTCTGAATTGTTTGTGAAGATAGATGAACATGTTATTGGCGACAACACCGTTGGTGATTGGACAGTTACTTTTTAGATTGTTGCCTTTGGAGATTGATTGAAACATTTTCGTCCATATTCTTTTCAGCGACTGGCAGCACTCAGAATTCTTTGCCTGCAGTGCAGGGGTGTTTAACTGGTGGTTCTCAGAGCTGTGGTCCTCACTGTACACTAGTCCACATTTTAAGATATCTGACCACCTACACACACAGACTAGTGCTGCTGTTGGTTTTTAATCCCTCTTGATTGTGCATTCCCAGAAGGCCAAAACACAAACACTCTGCAACAGGTGGTTTTCTGTATGAAAGGAGAGATAGGCCCCTTGTTAACACTTCCTGTTCCACTTCTCTCTCCATTTGAGATTTCCCCAAGACTCTACATTCCATGTGACATTCCACGGGTCCTGCACAAGATTTTGTCTGACAATAGCTGAATTTGCATCTACAATCATTTTCTTGGCTGGAGCAGACTTATTTTTAAAAACAAATCTTTGACATAAAAGTTAACAACATCCATGGTACTTTGGGATTCTGATCCATTACTATGAGAATGTGAAACAAATATTTTCTTTCTCTGCCAATATCCTGCTCTCCTCAACTCCAGAAGGCATAGTTATCACATTGGCAGGCTTCCACCTGCTACAGCTCTCTGTAGGTCACCCCAGTGGACATTTTCCAAAGGGGCAACAGGTAGTGTGAACAAGTTATCCAATTACTGTGGATAGATAGAGGCTGAAAGAGCACATGTGCTGTAATCCCACTATTCCATTGGTCACAGCATAAAATTAAAATACTTTTTCCAATTACCAAGATGATGAATTTTAAACCTTATTTATATCAGGTTTTAAACAAAAATATCTATCGACAAGTTTGCTTAATAAATAAAATGTTAAGTTCATTATTAAATCCAAACATATTCAATAAAGTTGCAATAGATGGTTAAAATACACAATCTATAAATGCTTGATCCCCCTAAATATCCTCAAACCAAACACATACACTTCAGGCAAAGGGAAAAATAATTGCGGAGTTTGACCTTCTGAAAAATACAACTTTTTGACCAAGATGTCATCCTTGAAGGCAAAAGCGTAGTGTGCTCCTGAGTCTGTTGTTCTGATGGTCGGCATGTGTGGGCAAGACACTAAACATGCATGGTTGTCTCGGAAGTCTTGCAGACACGGCTTGTCAGGAAATAAAATTTTAAGATGCTCTTTCAATTATCCTTTCAAAAGAAATGCTATTTTCACCCTGAACTGATATAGAAGGTTTTCTTTTCAGAAATGGGAGTGATCAGCTAGGTAGCCGCTTCACAGCTAGGTAGCCTTCTCACACCTCCAACTGAATCAGATAAAACAAGAACCTGCCAATATAGCCATTGCTCAAAAATGTCCAGCTGAGTCTACAGCAAAGTAGTTCTGTCATGTGAGTTCCAAAAAACCTTGTTCAGAGAAGTCCTCAATGTCCACAGTGAACCTTCCAGATGTAAAAAAAAAGAAATCTCTCCTGGTATCCCACAGCACTTGGAATAAATTCTTTACTTGGAGGAATAAAGTTTTAAGCAATGTTAAATGTACAGCAATTTGATAACATTACAGAACACTTCATAATTGAGCACAATCTTCTTTCACAGCTAACCATTCTGTTAGAGATCAATAAATAGCAAAAATGACAGGGAACTGTGGCTAACTTTTCATTTCCTAAAGTGTTAGGACAAGATGGGCAATTGCTGTTGGCCATCCTCCGCAAGAGTGGAGTAAGTCAACATACTGCAGGATATCATAGGACAAATACTTGTAAAAGAAATCAGATAGCCCACTGACATTCAGTCCAAAACAGTTTCAGTCATATTTTCAAACTGTACCAACAATCTAAGATATTCATCTCCAATTCTGTTGGTTGATTTACTTTCTTTCTGATCTTCATTCTCCTTTTACATAACCTTGGTCATGCTCTCATGTTTGCCTAAAAGACCCTGCCCTTTAATTCTGTGATCACGTGAAATTTGCTGAGTCTGCTTACACATTTTCTCCAGATTTTATTTATGCTGAGTTCGTTAGAATTTCCGTGCTTTTTCTTCAATTTTGTGTTCTTTGTGTTACCTTCCAAATTCTTTTAATGTATCCTCAGATGTCTTCAGATAGATATGACTTACCAGGATATTCTTAATAATTTTCTTGCCTTTTCTTTGACACCCTGTGCTAAAATTTGGCACTGTTCCTTCACCTTGTGGCTGCCTTTCAAAATCTACCTAATATGATGTAAAGTCACTCAAGAGTGATCCAATGGTCTTGTAATTTGGTTGATCTTGTTAATCTGGTTAAGACCAACATGGCTGATTGTTGGCAGCCTATTTGGTTTCTGGGCACTGACTACTATGAACTGGACAGCAAGGAGAATTTCCTGTACGTTTTGCTTTTTTCAGCAGTTTTCATCACTCTTTTGTTGAGGTCAGCCACCAGGTTGTCATCACAGCTTTCCTTGATGCTGTAATCAGTATTTTCACTTACAAAACAGATTGTGTTCTAGTTCTTAAGCCCCATTTTTTTGCACATATTCAAGTTTAAAATAGCCAAGTCAGTACGCATACTTGCAGCTGAAACTAGCTGGAGCTCTTCATGACCTGCCCTTTTCTTTTTTTTCTGCCGGCGTGGCAGTCTTCCGGCAGTACTTGGCAGTGTCTTGGCCTGGCATAGCCTCCACGTGGTCTCCTGGCCTTGAGGTGATTCCAGAGCGATCTCCCAACCTCATAAGCCTCAAAGTGGAGCTTGGCACAGTCTGCAGCCAAGGCCTGGTGTGCACTAGGACACCAGTATCAGCACAGTTCAGCGTGATCTGCTTTGGAATTTTGGACTGAAGTTTTATTTCTGCTATGTTGGACTTTTTACTTCTCTATTTTCTAAGGTCTTGTAACTGAAGAAGCTGTACCTGGGTACCTTTGCACCTAAGATGGTGCTGTAAATGGTGGCCTATGAACTTTTCACTGCACTCATTGGAGTATGTGTCAATAAAGTTAATTCAGTTCAATTGAATTCAATTCAGATGCAGATTTAATTCTGCCTCATGTTGTGCAGGTAGCTTTTGTTTTGCAGAGTTAAGTACTCTTTAGAAACTTTTAGAAATTTATGGTTATTCTGATGTTTGGTTATCCACAACCAAGTCACTTCCTAGCAAAGAATCCAAACCCTCAATAGGCAAACTAGGAATGACATCAACGATGATAAGATCAGTGACTAATTCACATTTTAAATTAATCTTGTACAAGAGAACCAGTAAATATGAACAATATGAATATAAATATGAATACCCCATATGAATGCTTTTTCATTCACAAGCCTCCTGGAGAGAAATTCATGTCATTTGCCAACATCAGTGATTCAATTGTCTTTGTATCTCTAAAGGTATCAATCAATCAATTTGTCAGCTTCACTGGACAAACATGGGGCTGCTTCACCCTCAAACTGAAAACTTTGATGGAGTCAAGGAGGCTGCAGGAGACATCAGAGAAATTATCTGCACATCCTGAGGACAGGTTAGGAGAGTATTTTATAGAGGGCCACTGTGTGGATGTACAAATTGTACAGGACTGTTCCCAGAGGAACACTATTTTTGAATTCTTTCATCAGAACCACTTTGATAAGGTTCTCAAAGGCTTGGGCAAACATCATCTATCTATACTATTGATCACTATTACTGCCTACTTCCAACAATACTACCTAAGCCATGTGCAGACTGGCATAGCGTGAATAAGATGAGGCAAACGAACACACGGCTCAAAGACTGGTGTGGGAGAAATGAATTCTTGTTCATGTAGTATTGTCACCAGTCCTGGGGAAAAGTGGGATCTATACTGTTAGAATGGTTTATACCTGAACTGTGCTGATACTGATGTCCTAGTGAACGACATAAATAGGTAACTAGAGAGGGTTTTAAACTAAACAATGGAGTGAGTGATCAAGCTTGGGGAAATGCAGCAAATCAAGGGGGAGAGTTGAGGCAGAACAGTAAAATAGCAAATTGAGAAATTGAAGTCAGAGGTTGGCAGGAGGGTACAGATGGAAAACGAAAGTTAATACCTCAGCAGATAACAAGGTGTAGAGCTGGATGAACACAGCAGGCCAAGCAGCATCAGAGGAGCAGGAAGGCTGA
>NW_025978969.1:257-6285 GCF_021869965.1 Rhincodon typus | reverse complement strand
GCGTCTTCCCTCATCCAACAGGATGGAATTGGAGGGAGTTGCAGAGAACATGAAGAAAACAACTGTCTATTGACGGAATTTCTTTGGTTTACATGCTTTAAGCATTTGATGCTGACTTTTTGTTCCAGAGGTTTTATGGTACAATGTTTTGAAAACAGTGCACGCCCCAAAGTCAGTTGTGATATCTTTTCATGCCTCCCTGACTCTGTGATATCATCTGATTCCTCAAGCAGTCTCACACTCACTCTTACCCTAACTCTGCTCTTCAGATCTGAGCAGATGTCAATATCTGTCTCCTTATCCCACTTTGATTGTCAACTATCTTCCTCTGAGATCTTCCAGGTGAAAGCCAATTCTCAGCTTGCTTCTGGGATTGCTGGATGGGTCAGGATCGGGTTGTTGAGGTACCAGGTCCAATCTGAGCTTTTAGAGCTTTGGAAGGATTGGCAGTGCCCTGCTGCAGAAGAGGGCCCCATTGTGGAAGGAGGCACCATCTATGTCAAGGTACCCTATGAAAGGCATATGCTTCACTTTACCGCAGCTGTGGTGTCAACCCAATGGGAGGGGAAAATGCCTTCTCAGTAGTTATTTTTCATTCATTCATCAGACATGGATGTGACTAGCTGGCCAGCATTTATTGCCCCTCCCTAGTTGCCCTTGAGAAAGTGATGGTGAGCTGCCTTCTTGCACTGTTGCAGTACATGTGCTATAGGTGGACCCACAATGCCCTCAGCGAGGGAATTCAAGAGTTTGAGCCACCACCCTGAAGGAACAGCAATATATTTTCAAGTCAGGATGGCGAGTGGCTTGAACGGGAACTTGTGGGTGCTAGAACTCTCACTGTCTTTCTGGATGAAAGTGAGCATGGGTTTGGAAGGTGCTGTGTAAGGAGTTTTGGCAAATTTCTGCAATGCATCTTGTAGATAGTGCACTCTGCAAATACTGAGCCCTGCTGGTGGAGGGAATGGATGCTTGTGGATGTAGTGCCAGGCAAGCAGGCTGCTTTGTCATGGATGGTGTCAAACTTCTTGAATCTTGCTTGAGCTGCTCCCATCCAGGCAAGTGGATAGTATTCCATCACACTCCTGGCTTGTGCCTTGTAGGTGGTGGACAGGCTTTGGGGAGTCAGGAGGTGAGTTAATTGCTGAAGGATTCCTAATCTCTGACTTGTTCTTGCAGCCACAGTATTTATATTATGAGTCCCATTGAATTTCTCTGATACAGTGTTGGCTACGGCACTAGTGTTTGGGCGGGGATAGTGGGGATAGTTTGATTGTAGGCGGTGTCACCGGGTCCTAAAGCCGGTGAATGACCTGTTTCTTGGCAAGTTTGCTCCTCTATGTTCAATCAACCCAATAATGGACAGCTAATGATAGAGACCTGATTGTGCCACTCTGGCAGGTGTTGGCATTTAAAGGTGATGCCTCCATCTCCAAACCGATGACCCAAAGCCCGCAACACAGTTGTCCCCCTGTCCTGACCCTAAATCTTCTTCCAGTCTCATTACCTGGAGCAGAGAGATTCTGTCTAGACTATTGCTCTGAGTCTAGTCTCACATGCACTCTCAATCCCATCCCTCCCAGAATTGGTTCTTGCTAGCTAGGCCCCTTCCTAAACTATTTGTTCATTTCTCTCTCCAACTCACTTCAAATCCCTGCAGAAAACTGACTTCCTCAACCACAGTTACTGTCCTCTTTCTCATGTAATCTCCTTGGTTTTCTTGTTTAACTTGATCTGATCCCTGTGAAGTAGCCTGAGACATTTCTTAAGTTAAATAAAATAGCTGCTCCTGTACAAGGCCCTACATTAAGATAAGGCAAACCACAACAAATGTAAAAGATCTCTGTAAAGATCAGTGAACCCCATACAGGACTTTTTTTTTCTATTCATTTCGTGGGATGTGGGCATCGCTGGCCGGCCAGCATTTCTTGCCCATCCCTAGTTGCCCTTGAGAAGGTGGTGGTGAGCTGCCTTCTTGAACCATTGCGATGGTGAAATCTTTGCTGCTGCATTTTGAAACACAGGATTTGAACCTGTTGGCTTCACAATTGCAATCTTCTCCTGAGCAGTCTCCCACCTTCAGTAAACTTCAGTTCATCCAAATCCCTGCTGCTCAGATCCCAAAGTAGCACCAAGTCTCATTCTCCCAGCACTGTTATATTCACTGACCTATGCTGGATCCCAGCCCTCTAATGCCCTGATATCAGAATTCTCCTCCTGTTTTCCATGGCCTTGCCTCTTCCTAACTCTGTAATCTCCTCCAGCCCCACAATCTTTGGAGATCCCTGAATTCCTCTCATACTGGCCTCCTCTGCTCCCTGATTTTATTTAGTCCTCCATTGGTGGCTATGCGTTCTGTTGCCTGGGCTCCAAACTCTGAACTCCTTCCCTTCATCCCTCTGTAGCAGCTTGTGATTGATCAAGTGAAATAAAAACCAGCAAGAAGGGAGGCCAGAAATACAGGAACAACAACTGAAATAAACAGGGCATCAAAACTGGCCAAAAAGCAAAGTATGCTGGGACAGACACAAGAGACAATTCTGCCTGGGGACAAGGCCTCACAAGATCTAAGCCCAGACAATCAAAACCAGAGAGCCACCAGAACACATTAGGAAGTGTGAAAGGGCAATTCAGCTCTCCCTGACAAACAAACAACACTAGATGCATGGGGCAGACATACCTCAGTAAGACAGAAGACCTGGTGAATATTCTGGGATAAAACCAGACTTCCACGCCCAAGAGCAGGCACATCGAAGGAGTTGGTGGTAAGCAAGACATTGAGAGCCATTACTGTCACATGTATTCAATGTAAAAATACATTGAAAAGAGTGTACCTTTGCCTCACATATATGGCACCATTCACATTAGCCTAGAACAAGATAAGAAAATAAAAGATAACTTAAGAGAGTCCAACTTTCCTTTCCACTGCTGCAGTCCCACTCAGGGCCTTTCCAGCCCATACCATGCTACCGCCAGCATTCTGCTCTGTCCTGCTTTCCCTGGCACTGCCTCACCAACCCGTAGTCACCGGCCCATGCTCAATCTGCTGCTGCTGCAGAACACAACCCACCCGTTCAGCTCCTGCTACATGGTTCCCGGCCACGACCCAGCTTATTTCCGACTCCTTAGGTAGGTAGTTGAAAGGGGTGAGGTGGGGATAGAATTACTACTGAGGGAGGGAGAAGGAGGGAGAAAAGAAAGAAACAACAAAGAAAGAAAGAGAAAGAAAACTGGTGAGTTACATCATTTCAAGGTGGCAAGGCTGATTCATTTGATACCTCTAGTATCTCTGATTTGTCTCGTCCTTGGAAAATTCTGGAAAGTAGCCAGGAGGATATAAGAACCCAGCCTGACAGGACTCAGGGAACCCCACGCTCCAGCCCACTTAGAGGCATGTTGGGATACAGTGGTGACCAGAGTAACTCACTCTCCGACCAGAGAGAGAATCAACCCATGAAGAGAGGAACAGAGCAAATTCGACAGACCAGCAAAACTTTCAAATATCTGGGAAGTATTTTAAGTTTCTAAAGAATCGGATAGCTAGAAATAGAGCTGTTAAAAGTGTATAGTTTAGCTCCTAACCTTTTTGTCTTCAAATAAAGTTGTGACCTCGTTCACTGATTGCGGACTCGTGCTGTGTAGCCCTTTCCTGATACATGCTAAAGCGCCTGGGTAAATTAATATTGTGTACACTGGACGAGGAGTCTGCAGGGTCTTAGAGACACCTGTTACAGACAGTACCTCCCTTCCTAAAGATCTATCATTTTTGACTGGTCTGTCCCAATATTGCCATCTGTGACTCTATGTTAGATTCAGGTTAATATGTGCGCCTGCGAGATATTGCGGCAGTGTGCTCAGTGTGAAATCCTTTTTCCCTGACAACATGATAGGTAAGGTCAGCTATGACAGGCCAACCCGAAACCACTTGAGACCCACAGTGTGATCAAACAGACATATGTTCTGGCATAAACATTCTTTGATACATTCTTCTCTCTGCTGCTGTCATAGGCTTTTGTACCATCTACAGAGGGGTTCTACTCACATAACTACAGTAACAGAAAGTTGTTCAGCCTTATTAACCTGTGGTCAAAGTCCAATGTGCACCCTAACACAGCTGCGTTAACTGTAACAATCTATATTAAGAAACACTTTCAACAGCAAATGGATCAATTCTCTGACACTGACTGGAATCTAGCATCAGGAGCACAAACATCATGGCCCAGGGTGCATTCATCCACCATCTATCAGCGTTGGTAATATGATGTGAAAGATAGCTTCACATATCTAGGCTCCACAATCACCAGCAATCTCTCACTTGATGCTGATATCAATACACTTCAAAAAAGCTACAGTAATGTCCAAGCTGAAAGGGATTGTGGAACAACTGAGAGCGTCAAACTGTTAATAAAACAAGTCTGCATACACGAAGCACAACTCTACAAGTGCTAAGACCTCAATAACACACCCCACACAGGAAAGGCCAAATAGTTGCCATTTTTGCTGTCTCAGACGTATCCTTGGCATCACTTGGTAGGACTACGTCACCAACGCAGAGGTTTTGAACACTGCTAATTTTGTCAGCATGCACCCATTATTAAGGCATCATCATCTGCTCTTATTCAGCCAGGCTAATTGGATGGATAACTGCTACATACCCAAACACCTTCTGTACAGTGACGTGGACACGGAGTCACAACCTCCTAATGTCGATCCCTCTGCTACAAAGACACTTTCAAGCAAGAAATAAGATGGCAGGCATTGACACTGACGACTGGGAGATAGTCACTAAGGATGATGACCTCTGGAGGCTGATAGTTTGGAGGGGCAGTCAAAGAAGTGAGCAGATGTTAAAAGCTCAGCTAGCTAAGAGGATCTGGAGAAAACAGAGGCAAGTGAATCATGTACCATCTCAGCCTATTGCCTCGGTCTGCAGCAAGTGGGTCAGTACAAGACTTTCGTGCCATACCAGATAATGCTTAACACAGACTTACGGTCATCATAGAAGATGGAAGGTTGCCACTTGGTAAAAACTGGGAGTGGGTTATTGGATTAAAGGTGCTACAGGAATGCCTTTTTGTTGCTGTTTTCACCAAGAACAGGAAACAAAATTGACCACAAAGAATGAGAAAAGAGTTATTTAAATGTTGGGGGGGTATTCAACAGAACTCTCTGGGAAGTTAAAAGATCCATCAACTAAGGGAGATCGTTTGCTTAGAACAAAAGTAAGAATGTGGGAATTTGGACAGAATTTGCATTTGAGTTGAATCATTTATTGTAACATGTATTCAATATAAAAATACAGTGAAAAGTGTGTGCCTTCGGTGTACATACATGGCACCATTCTCGTTAACCTAGAATAAGGTAAGGAAAAAATTTCTTAAGGGAGTCCAAATTTCCTTTCCTCTGCTGCAGTCCCACTCAGGGCTTCAGAGACCACACCGTGCCTTCACCACAGTCCCGCCCCAGACTTTCCAGACCTCCCCATACTGCTGTCACCTCACCAGCCCCGCTCTCACGGTCACTGCCTCACCGACCCCGCTCTCACCATCACTGCCTCACCGGCCCTACTCTCACTGTCACTGCCTCACCGACCCCGCTTTCACCGTCACTGCCTCACCGGCCCCGCTCTCACCGTCACTGCCTCACCGTCCCCACTCTCACCGTCACTGCCTCACCGACCCCGCTTTCACCGTCACTGCCTCACCGTCCCCACTCTCACTGTCATTGCCTCACCATCCCCACTCTCACTGTCATTGCCTCACCATCCCCACTCTCACCGTCACTGCCTCACCGTCCCCACTCTCACTGTCATTGCCTCACCGTCCCCACTCTCACCGTCACTGCCTCACCGGCCCCACTCTCACTGTCATTGCCTCACCGTCCCCACTCTCACCGTCACTGCCTCACCGTCCCCACTCTCACCGTCATTGCCTCACCGACCCCACTCTCACCGTCACTGCCTCACCGTCCCCACTCTCACCGTCATTGCCTCACCGACCCCACTCTCACCGTCACTGCCTCACCGTCC
>NW_025978969.1:0-157 GCF_021869965.1 Rhincodon typus | reverse complement strand
CTCTCACCGTCACTGCCTCACCGACCCCGCTTTCACCGTCACTGCCTCACCGTCCCCACTCTCACTGTCATTGCCTCACCATCCCCACTCTCACTGTCATTGCCTCACCATCCCCACTCTCACCGTCACTGCCTCACCGTCCCCACTCTCACTGTCA
>NW_025978968.1:0-6285 GCF_021869965.1 Rhincodon typus | reverse complement strand
TATGATGCTGCTTGGCCTGCTGTGTTCATCCAGCCCTGCACCTTGTTATCTAAGACATCCTGTTGTCTTGTGATATTCTTCTTTGAGTCAGTACAGAATGACAAAGTCAAGTTCAAGATCAAACAGTGAGTCATAATGTGAAAATAATATAACATTTCACTTCTTTATTTTAATTTAAAAAGGCAAAATTACAGTGGAGTCCAAACAAATCTAGAAAAAATATATTGCAGCTGAGAAGTTGTAACAGCACAAATGAACAAAACCTCATTGAAATCAGAGATATCAGGTCTGAAAGGTTATAACTTTCTGGAAAGACCGAGCAGGCTTGGGGCTCTGTTCCCTAGAAAAGAGAAAGCTGAAGGGGTGTTCTGATAGAAGTCTTAAAAATTATGAAAAGACTTGACTGAAGTGCATCCATGTTATTCACCTCAAACTCTTCCCCATTGACATATGTACTACACTTCGACCCTGGGTAAAAAGGTTTCTCCTCAATTCCTATTGGATTTATTAGCGACACTCTGGAATATACGGCAGCTCCTTTAACAGCTTCTCCCCAAGTCACAACCCACATCCCAAAATGAAATATAAATGAGGAAGTAAAAGAGCCAGAGAAATTCAAGAAAATTGCAAGCACCAGGGAAGTGGTACTGAGTGGCACGACTTATACGGTTAATGGTCGGGCCCTGGGTGGTATTGTCGAACAGACCTAGAGGTTCAGGAATAGTTCTTTGAAAGTTGCATCACAGATAGATAGGATGGTTAAAAAGGCGTATAACGTCCTTACCTTCGTTGCTCAGACTACTGAGTATAAGTATTGGGACGTAATGTTGTGGTTGCATAGGATGTTGCTGAGGCCATTTCTGGAGTACAGTGTACAGTTCTGGTTGCCCTGCTATAGGAAGGATATTAATAAATTGGAGAGGGTACAGAAAAGATTTACCAGGCTGTTGCTGGGACTGGAGGGTTTGAGTTATAAGGATAGGTTGGGACTTTTTTCACTGGAGTGTAGGAGGTTGAGGCATGACATTATTGAGGTTTATAAAATTATGAGGGGCATAGATAAGGTGAGTAGCAAAGATCTTTTCCATAGGGTGGATGAGTTCAAAAGTAGACGGCATATTTTTAAGGTGAGAGGAGAAAGATTTAAAAGGGGCCTGAGGGACAACTTTTTCACACAGAAGGTGGTTCAACTGCTGGATGAAGTGGTAGATGCAGGTACAGTTACAACATTTAAAAGACATTTTGATTGGTACGTGAAAAATAAAGGTTTAGAACGATATGGGCCAAATGCAGACAGGTGGAGCTAGTTTAGTTTGGGAAACTTGGTCAGCATGGACGAGTTGGACTGAAGGGTCTGTTTCCATTCTGTGGAATTCACAAAATCATAGAGTTTTCCCAGTAAGGAAAGAGACCATTCATCCTAGGGTCTTTAAAGAAGTAGCTAATGGAATAGTTGACGCATAAGTGTTAATTTTCCAAAATTGCTTAAATTTGGTGAAGGTTCCATTAGATTGGAAAAGAGCCAATGACTCCCTTAATCAAAAAGGGACAGAAACTGAAAGCAAAACATTAAATGTCAGTTGGCTTAAAATCCATCAGACGGAAGATGTTAAAAGTTATTATCAAAGACATTATGGCAGGACCCTTAGAAAAGTTTAAGGTAATCAGACAGAGTCAACATGGTTTTGTGAAAGGGCAATCATAGTTAACCAATCTATTGGAGTGTTTAAGGAAATAACGTGCAGTGAATAAAGGGGAACCTAGGGATATACTGCACTTAGATTCCCAGAAGGAATTTGATAAATTACCACAAAGGTTACTGTGGGAAATAAAAGCTCGTGGACTAGGAGTTAACACATTGGCATTGAAAGAAGATTATATATGTTTCAACCAAATGATCTCAGACTTATAAACTCCAAAGGATACAAGCCTGGCCTGCTCAATCTTTCCTCACAAGATAACCCACCTATACCTGGTATTATTTTGGCAAACCTGCTCTGAGCTGCTTTTATAAAATTTAATAAAATTGTTCTCTGAGCATTGCTGGCAAAAATAAAAGATGAAGTTTCGTTTGGGAAGCCTTGCCTACTGGGAGGAAGCATCTGGCTGAACTATTACTGGACATTGCCCTGCAATTTTGTAAAATAAAAATGATGCAGAAATGCCAAGTGGACATAGGGTGACTTTCAACCTGCATTTCTGGCATGCAAGGGACTCCCTACGACTATGGAATCAGAATATCATCACTTCAGAGCACACAACAGACTACGAAATCTCATTAGAAAGCTAGAAAACAATGGCATCAGGAATATTACCATCAATTCTCTTTATCATTCACCTCTCCTTCCTTCCTCCCACCTATCCCCTTCTCCCACCTCAAGCTCCATCCCCATCTCCTACCTACTAGCCTCATCCCGCCCCCTTGACCTGTCCATCCTCCCTGGACTGATCTATCCCCTCCCTACCTCCCCACCTACACTCACCTTTACTGGCTCCATCCCTGCCTGTTTGACCTGTCTGTCTCCTCTCCACCTATATTCTCCTTTGTCCATCTTCTATCCGCCTCCCCCTCTCTCCCTATTTATTTCAGAATCCCCTTCCCCTCCCCCATTTCTGAAGAAGGGTCTAGGCCCGAAACGTCAACTTTCCTGCTCCTCTGATGCTGCTTGGCCTGCTGTGTTCATCCAGCTCTACAACTTGTTACCCCCATTGTATAATGTGATTACCTCCAGAGGCAAGGAGATGACTTGTATAATGCATCAATCTCAAGAATAAAGACAGTTTCAATACCAAACTCAGGTACTCTGAGTCTGTTACTTCCAGCAGGACATGATAATTAGTTATTTTTACAACTTATTTTGTAGCACTGCAATAACACACTGCATCTTATTTCAATCGAGATTGGACAATCTCTATGGGGTGTTCTGCTCTCATTTATACAGATGATGAACATCAGGGGAAACTAGCCAAGCACATGAAGGCAGAAAGGAATAGAATGATAAATGTTGTCAGAGGTGAGGTGAAAATGGGTGGAAGACCACTCGTGTGGAACCCAAATTGCTAGTGACCTATTATTGTTCTATCTGCCTTTTAGAATACTAGATGGCTGGTCTTGTGTTCGATATTTCCATGGACCCTTCACAATGTTTAATAGGCATGTTCTGACACTAAGTGTATACTTGTCCAAAAAGGGACATTACAGAGCAAAAACATAGCTGAATAGAAACTAAGTGATGATGAATACTGCTGCCCATTTAACATAACTGACACATCTCTATTATCTCCTTCTCCCTCCCCCAAGTCACTACAGCCCATTAAAAGTCTGGTGAGAACAGCTAAAATGCTATTTCATTGATGCCCATTTATATTGGACATCATGGTTGACATGGAAAACCCCAGCAGCTAGATTTTTGCTGCAAAGGCAGGAAACAGATGTCAGAACACTTTCTTGATTCTGAAAATAATGGTAAGGAATAAGGAGCAATGAGCTCCAGGTTTCACAGGGGTGACCTTTTAATTGCCAGAGAGAAGCATTTGTGGGCCAATTAACAGGGGCAGGGATGGGAACAGAATGGCACTTTGGAAGTGAGGGACTGATTCAGGGCAGCCATTACTGTACTGTGATCGATGTTTCACTTTATTATCTGCTGTTGGAAAGATGCACAGGAGTGACGGAGACTTGGCTGCCTTTGCTGGGCTCTGGTAGACCTCCACATCTGTGCTTAGCAGCCGAGCCCCCTCCTTCTCTGCCTTCTCGCTGCCAATGCTTATTGACCACACTCACCCTGCCCACCCACTGTGAGCAAATGGCAATTAAGTGCTAATTGTCTAATGGTTCTATGCTAATTGTTCCCTCATGGCGCCCAATGAATCACCTTGGGGTCCATGATTTAATGTTGTGTGCCCCCTGTGTTCTCCCTTAATGAGCCTTCAATGAACACTTTATACATTTTGATTGACATGTGTAGTGGACTGGGGGGTTGGGGAGTGTTGCTCCACCCCCAATGCCTTGGTGAAACTGACTGGTGCCAGGGACAGCATCGGGAAACTGGTACATCCGTTGGCACTACATACTTTTGACTCCCACCTGCCTCTACCTGTACATTAGTCCAGGATCTGAAAGGATACAAAGGGAGGGATTGAGTATGGTGGAGGTGGATGGGAGAGCAGTTAGTGGCGCTGCAGGAGCAAGAGAGTTAATAAGGCGTCCCCAGTGATTGAAGATGAGGTGTTAGTAGTTTGGAAGGATGAGGTTGTTAAGAGCAGTTGAGCAGACATGACACATGCAGTATTGAAAGTTGTTATCCATTAGCCTTTTTGAGGGGCATTTGCAGTTTACAAACTCTGAGTGAGCGGTGGTCCTGTCAGTGTGAGGTAGCAGTGAAAAGCTGATCATGCTTAGCCATGTGGAGTACTGAAGACCATTGACCATCTATGTGTCATGCTGTGTTCCATGGAGGACACGTCACTGTTCCTATTCTGCTAACTCATGCTGACTGAGACTGATGGCGTGGTCTCCTTTTCTGGTCAGCAGGAGAAACAATCCCTCTTCACCGCATCTACCAGTACTTCCAGGGCCCTGTTAGTGAACTGAGGAATAAGCTTGCTTCTCCCTGTCCTTTCCTTTGGCGCAGGACCATAGTGTGAACACAGTTCCGGGATTGCAGTGTCTGAAGTGTCATGGAGCTCGGGCTTAAATACTGTGCCAGGAGCCCACGAAGAGGCTGGTACCATAATTAATGAGATGACTGGCAGATGATTGTGTGAGGAAAGGGGGGCTATAGTGGATCAAACAACAAAGAATCTCACTAGAAAGAACTTTGCCCAAAAAAAGGGTAAAATTCAGCTCTTTATTACAGTTCATCACTTTTGCAACTTCATAATAGGGACTTTCTACAGAGACTGGAGAAGCTGGGTTTGTTCTCCTCAGAGCAGAGAAGACCAAAAAGAAATTTAATAGAGATTGTCAAACCATGAAGGATTCTAACAAAATAAATAAGGAGAAAGTATTTCCTGTGATAGCAAGGTTAATAATCAGGGGACATAAATTAAATGTATCACAGAATTGTTACAGTTCAGAAAGAGATCACTCGGCTCATCATGGCTGCAGCGGCTCTTTGGGCATCCTGACTTAACATCAAACTCTTGTCTGTTCCTCATAATGCCGCTTGTTGCTTCTGTTTAAATGGTTTTAAAAAAGCAGAGGGGAACTGTGGAGAGTTTATTGAGTATGACAATTTGTTATGGTCTATAATGTGGTCCCTCAAAGGGAATGGAAGTAGATTCGATAGCAACTTTCCAAAGGAAATTGGATAAATACATGAAAAAGTTAAAAAAATTGCCAGAGGGATAAACCAGAGGTAGCGAAACTACCTCTTTCAAAGAACAGCTGCAGATATGAAGGGCCTCTTTCTACAATTCTATAAATACTTCTGTGGTTACCTGTAAAATTTGCATTTGTCAGTCAATTTCTGATCAAGCTGGGTAATAGTGGCTGTGTGGGTGTTTAGTAGGTTGCAACTGATGATAACACAGCTTCAGTGAAAGACAGGTCTACAACTGCTTGTCCTCAATTACAACCTAACGCACACCCACATATACATTACTGCTATTCAATTATACTCTTCCTCTTTTATCTTTTTAATATTTTATACCAAATTCAAAATCCTTTAAAAACATTTCCATCCAGTTCTGGCAATGTAACGTCAAATGATAGCTTTACTAATGGATGTCTCTACGTCTGGAGATAAGGTTTTTATTTTAAATTTCAGGTCAGCTTAACTAGTCTGGCAGCAAGATCCACTTGGATACATACGAAGGGTGATACATTGGTTACAAAGTGCTTTGGGATGTTCCAAGGTCATGAAAAGTACTATGCACAAATGCAAGTTATTTCTGAAACTGAAACTCCATTCAATTTTATCAATGGATATTATGGTTCTCACTGTACAATTTACATAAATGAAATAAGGGAGCTCCTCCATAGCTTCACTAACATTTCATGAGGACATATTCTGTTCAGATCTGAGTCAGCTATTTGCTTACGCAGAATTTTTTACTGTTTGCAACAATACAATTTCAAGGCTCTAAACAATAAATAAAATTGTGCATTCATGAAGTGCTTTTGCAGCATGATCACTTACCATAAATTAGCATCCCTGTAGTGTGGAAGCTGGCTATTAGGCTGATCGAGTCCACACTGACCCTCTGAAGGACATCCCATCCACATATCCCAGTCAACAAGGTGCAGGGCTGGATGAACACAGCAGGCCAAGCAGCATCATA
>NW_025978967.1:5662-6286 GCF_021869965.1 Rhincodon typus | reverse complement strand
GTGTGACAGTGTGGGAATGTGGGGTCAGTGTGACAGTGTGGGAATGAGGGGTCAGTGTGAATATGTGGGAATGTGGGTTCGATGTGACAGTGTGGGAATGTGGGGTCAGTGTGACTGTTTGGGAATGCAGTGTTATTGTGAGTGTATGGGAATGTGGGGTCAGTGTGACAGTGTGTGAATGTGGGTTCAGTGTGACAGTGTGGGAATGTGGGGTCAGTGTGACAGTGTGGGAATGTGGGGTCAGTGTGACAGTGTGGGAATGTGGGGTCAGTGTGACTGTTTGGGAATGCAGTGTTATTGTGAGTGTATGGGAATGTGGGGTCAGTGTGACAGTGTGTGAATGTGGGTTCAGTGTGACAGTGTGGGAATGTGGGGTCAGTGTGACAGTGTGGGAATGTGGGGTTAGTGTGACAGTGTGGGAATGTGTGGTTGGTGTGACACTTTGGGAATGTGGGGTCAGTGTGACAGTGTGGGAATGTGGGGTAAGTGTGACAGTGTGGGAATGTGTTGTCTGTGTGACAGTGTGGGAATGTGGGGTCAGTGTGACAGTGTGGGAATGAGGGGTTAGTGTGACAGTGCAGGAATGTGGGGTTAGAGTGAATGTGTCTGATTGTGGGGTCAGAG
>NW_025978967.1:0-5562 GCF_021869965.1 Rhincodon typus | reverse complement strand
TGACAGTGTGGGAATGTGTTGTCTGTGTGACAGTGTGGGAATGTGGGATTAGTGTGACAGTGCTGCAATGTCAGTTCTGCGTGACAGTGTGGGAATGTGGTGTTATTGTGACATTGTGTGATTTGGGTTTAGTGTGACAGGGTGGGAATGTGGGGTTCGTGTGACAGTGTGGGATTGTGGGGTCAGTGTGACAGTGCGGGAATGTGAGGTCTGTGTGACAGTGCGGGAATGTGGGGTCAGTGTTACAGCGTGGGAATGTGGGGTTAGTGTGACAGTTTGGGAATGTGGGTTTCGTGTGACAGATTGGGAAATTTGGGTTCATGTAGTAGGCCAGCCATGATGTTACTAATTCATTGAGCCAATTTTAGTGGCCATGCAACCTATTCTGCAATTATTTCTTACATTCCTAAATATCGACTTTCTCAAATTAACGTTGTCCCTCTCGTAATGCAAGTTCATTTTAACTGCAGGCTTGGAATGTCCCGATGTCCTTGCAGAGTCTGTACTTAAACCCATTCTGATTAATACATGATATCACCGGTCCAATTATGAAGCATCATGTTAGATCTGGATTTATGATACACAGTTTTTCACAGAACCCAAGCTTGTGGGAATCACATCATCTGACAGGAAAGGCAAAAATTAGTTTTCATAAATAGAATGCTTTTGTGGAAAAGCCATTCTTGGTGGAGAGATTATTTGAATCCTGCTCTTTTAAATCTATTAGACCTCACTGGATACTTGTTGGTTCGATTTTCAACAGTTGGATGAAACCTCTTACCTACTTATTAATATGAGTATGCTCCACTTTCTTCAGCTGTTTAGGAAGTGCTTCAGTGTCTGCAATAGATTGAACTCTCCAGGGAGGGTAGCCTCTATAGTGTATACTCCAATTCTAACTGTTAATATTTCATGTCAGCATTGTGGACATTCAAGTTCATTATAGCATTGCGTAGGAACAAATACAATTTCCCATGAACTTTCACCTTCAATGAATGATTTTGTGGAAAAGAGATGACAGGATCCAGTTCTTCCTTTCAATTGTTGTTAATGCATTCATCTTTACAGATACCATTTAGTGCACTTTCCAACTTTGGTTTCCAAAAAGACTCTAAATAGATTTATAGTGTCAAAACCAACTTGGATACAGACAGCAGTGAATATCATCAAAATAGACATTCACGCATAAAAGTAAAATATACTACAACAATCGTGGTTCTGTTTTATGGTAACTATAATCAACATGTGCCAGTGGAAGCACACAACTCCTTAGGAAGGAAGCAACGTTATCTTTCTATTCAATATAGAGCATTCTTTTTGCATGAAAATTATGTAAAAGTGAAATGACTTGTTGATGAAGAAAGTAATTTCATTCATTATGTATTGAATTTCATGAGGATCAAGTCGTTTTAGTTCCAGCGGGGCCTGAACTGTCTGTTTGATGGAATGCACAATAAGAATGTCGTACATAATGAATAAAGCAGCTTTCAATACTGGGCCTTTTGAATAACGCACATAACTGTATCTCAAAAAATAGTTAAATACAGTGAAATACTTTATATTAATAAATTAAGGTGCCAGTTGTGTACTTGAGATGCAAATTAAGAAAGATAGAATCGTCAGAAATCTGAAGGTTTAAGAGGAAATACAGATTTACCAGCACCTGATAGAAATCCATTTCAAACCAATGGTATCTCTCTATGGTTGCTGATATTTCAATGAAAGCATTTTTGATGAAGGCATTCACCACATAATTGGGCAAGCTCATTCCTTTAACTTCAAATTGCAAATTAGAATTGTTTACATCTCGGTACTAAACTCAATTATTACAACCACCTGCATTTATGAGGCACCTGTAATCTAAAATAAATACTGAGGCTTGAGGAAAAGCAAACATCATGCTAAAGAATCCAAAATGGCGGCGGGTGAGCGAGGCTGGTTGCGAACTCTTGCCCAGGGCCCATCCACTCCCATATGCTTTCTTTCTTTTTTTCTTCTTTTCACTTCTGCTCTTTTGCTTTCCCATTTTCCTTCTCTTTGGAGCCTTTTGTGGCCGGTTAGTCAGTGAAATCAGTGTGGCAGCTAGGGCGGGCTGTGTGCGGAATGGCATCTCCTCATGGTGGTCAGAGGCAATGATGGCTGAAGACTTTTTGGGATGATGGCGCTGGCAAGGCAACATCTCGGAAGAGGAGTCAGAGCGGGACTCTTGGCAAGACGACAGTGTGGTTTGGCAGCAGAGCCAGGGCCTCCTGATTGTCGGGTGTGTGTGGGTTCAGCATCAGCGGTGGTGGCAGTGAGATGGGCCCAGAGGTGAAGAGATGGTGCTGAAAGAGTGACAGTCCCTACGTTGGTGGGTGTGGCAAAGGCACCAGCAAGGTGGTATAGGAGGTGCAGCAGTGCTGGTGTTGCCAGGGCTCTCTTTCAGCTATATCTTTTATCCTTTTTATTCTTGAACTGTTCAAAATGGCACTGCATTGAAGCTTTTTGCTGTGTTTTTCCATGTTATTCACTGTAAAATGCAAGTGACTATAAATAAATCATTCATTCATTCATTCATTCAAGATTCAGGAAGGAAAGGTTAGGACCAGTGACTGAAAGCTTCAAAGAGGAGAGTTTTAAGGAAAGTTTAAAAGGAAGAAATGGCAGTGGAGAGTCAGAGAGGTTTAGGGATGGGACTCAGAGCACAGGGCTTAATCGGCTGCAGGTGTAGGAAGATATAAATCTTGTAGCAACTTGAGGGGAGATGCAGAGTAACCGGTTCAGAGTCAAATATGTAAATAGGAAATAATGTCAGTAATGATGAAACAGATGAAATCATGGAAAAACTCTGAAGAAAGATTGAACTAAAACCTACATCTTTGGTTAATATTTCAGTTCCCTAACCCACAAATTTCTGGTCTCCTTATGTGGCAAACGTTGTTTAGTAATCCACCTGTGAAAAAGACATTGAGCATTTTGCAATGTTAAAGATGCTTTATAAATGCAAGCTGTTTTCCATTTCACCATCTAATCTTTAAGTTCAACACATCACTCACTGCCCCATTGATTTAATTCTGTAGCATGAAGGATAAATCTAATTAAAAATGGCATTTAAATTCAGCTTAACCAAAGAACTATTGGATAGCTTTTGGTTTGGTCTTGAGTTCAACTCAAAATATTATGATGGTCAAACAAACTGTGCTGACAATATCAAAGATGTTCAGATAATTAAATCATTACTGTCACATTATCTGAGAATGATCAAAATCTAAAAACTCCATTTTAAATAAAAATAAACATTTCTGTTCTGATCGTCGTAGCATATTTCTCTTCTTCACTTTCCTGTTATCAATCCAGTGTCACCCAGAAAGGTCACAGGAATAAAATACATATGTTTTGCAGAGGTCCAACACTGGTAAATGATCTAAATGAGATATTTCTGTGCTGTTAGATCCAATCTCTTATTTTTTTTAAAGCTTCAAATAGTTTTAGTTTTCTCTTCTCCCAATTCCACTTTCTGAGATCAAAAGCTTGTTGGGAAATATGTCTGATAATTGTCTGAAAGTTGTAGACTTTGGAGCTTTTTCTAAGTCTGTCGAATGGCGTAAGGCTCAAGAATGATCTGGTTGTATCTTTAACATAATCAATTCATCCTGCGATTTGGGCTTTTCACTTCAGAGAGACACACAGTTTGAAAATGAGGCAGTAAACTGAGACTAGCAAGGTCTGCCCCTTTAAGACAGTTAGACGATACCATGATGTGACATCCTGGTTTAAAGATATCTTATAAAAACCAAAAGAACTATGGATGCCAAACCTTTCCTATTCATGTACTTATCCAAATGTCTTTTAAACACTGTAACTGTACATCTTTCTTTGCACAGCAATTTCTTCTGGTTAAAACTCACAAGTGGGTGTTCCTCTTATAAAAACTGAAAGAACTGTGGATGCTATTAATTAGTTACAAAAACAGAAATTGCTGGAAAAGCAGGCCTGGTAGCATCTGTAGAGAGAAATCAGAGTTAATGTTTCAGGTTAAGTGACCCTTCCTCAGAACCTTAAAGGTACCTTGTTTGCTTTCAGTCGCTCCCTCTGTATTATGGTGTCAGCGTAGTGATTTCAGTCAGTCAGCTAGGTGTATAATGTACAGTAACACCTGTAAGCACACAACTCAGGCTGTGAGTAAGTCTGTAATATTATAGCCTTTCAAATTGTGCTGTAAATTAACTTCAAGATATCTGATTCAATAAGAATCTATGGTATATGTTATATGAGCTAACATATAGAAAAATCATAAACTGCATTAGGCACGATGAGGGAAAAGGAGGGAATTTCAGATCTTTATGACGGGGCAGCAGATGGTACTCTCACTGATGGTGGAGCAATTCAAACTGAGAATATGCAGGAGGCCAGAATGTTCAGAGGGTGGAGAGTCAAACCATTGTAGGGCCAAAGGAGATTGGAATGTGCTTCCCAGGTGCCAATGCCACTGAGGTAGCTCGGTTGGCTGGCATTATTCACAATACTATTTACAATGATGCCAACAGTGTGAGTTCAATTCCTACACTGAGCTTTTTTTGGTATATTCATTTGCAGGATGTGAGTATCACTAATTAATTGCCCATCCTTAGTTTCCCTTGTGAAGGTGGTAGCGAGCTGTCCTCTTGAACTGCAGCAGTCCACCTGCTGTGGGTTGACCCATAATAGCTTTAGGGAGGGAAGTTGTGCCTTGTAGATGTTGGACAGGCTTCAGGGGAGTCAGTATTCCTAGCCTCTGACCTGCTCTCATAGAGATTGTGTTTATGTGGTGAGTCCAGTTGAGTTTCTGTTTAATGATATTGTTCAGATCTTGTTGCATTTAGACATAGAATCCCTACAATTTGGGAGCAGGCCATCCAACCCCTTGAGTCCACACCACCCAACCCCCTCCCCCCCAGAGCATCCCATCTAGACCCCCACCCTGCCCTATAACTCTGCACTTTCTCCACGGCCAGTCCACCTATCCTCTACATCCCTGGACACTATGACAATTTAGAATGGCCAATCCACCCTAACCTACACATCTCTGGACTGTGGGAGGAACCAGGAGCTCTTGGAGGAAATCCACACAGACACAGGGAGAACCTGTAAACTCCACACAGACAGTTGCCTGAGGCTGGAATCAAACCCACGTCCCTGGCGCTGTGAGGCAGCAATACTAACCACTAAACTACTGTGCTGCCCTGTGGATTGCTTTGGTATCTGAGGAGTCTTGAACGGTGCTGAACATTGTGCAACCATCGGCGAACATCCCCACTTCTGACCTTATGATGGAGGGAAGGTCATTGATGAAGCAGCTGAAGATGGTTGACTCTAGGGCACTACCCTGATGAGCTCTTGCAGAGATATCCTGGAGCTGAGGTGAGTGATCTGCAACAATCACAACTATCTTCCTTCTACTTCCATAAAATACTCTCCTTCTCTACCTTCTTGTCTTGCCTAGGGTGTGGTGACCCTCAGGTTAAACCACCACCAGTGGTTTCTGTCTAATAGGAGTCATGCAGTGTCAGTGGAGCAGATGTGATGGTGACCAGTCTTCTCTCC
>NW_025978966.1:0-6286 GCF_021869965.1 Rhincodon typus | reverse complement strand
CATCAGAGGAGCAGGAAGGCTGACGTTTCAGGCCTTTTCTGAAGAAGGGTCCAGGCCCAAAACATCAGCCTTCCTGCTCCTCTGATGCTGCTTGGCCTGCTGTGTTCATCCAGCTCTACACCTTGTTATCACTTATTCCAACCTGCCGTCTTCATCTCATTATGTTCCATGTGGTAGAAGCCATACAAATTGCTCATATAGTGTACACATTCTGATCTGCTTATTTGCCCAGAATAGCCACTATTTATTGCCTTCTCACTTTCCCCAAATGTGTTAAATCACTAAACATTTTAGGAAGCCTTGTAGTGTATTAATATACATGTTTTGTATTCAATTTTTTATATTTCCTATACTATTGTTTCTCATCGTAACTGCTGTCTGTGCTGTACAATTCTATAAAACACCTTTAAAGTAGTTCTAGAGCTGTACTAAAAATGTTCCTCCGGTAATTGTCATAAGGCAGTGCATGAAATAAAACATCAAGAATGGCAGTGTTCAGACAAATAATAAGGTAGATTTACTAAACTAGAGTAAGCTAACAGTTAATAAACTGTATAATTTAATTAATGCAGTAACTAATATTGTCATACAGAAAAACTTTACTTCATCATGCTGTGTTTCAACTCTTAAGAATATTTATTATGGTCTGTGCATTATTACAAAACATTAATCATTTATCTAAAAGATATTCAAAACAATTGATCAGCTGCAACATTCCATCAGTACAATACCACTAGGTGGCATTGAGAGGCTCACGTAATATGATCTATTAAGTACAATTTGGCTGGCTGAGTATAACACTAACATGGCTATTACACTGTACTCTAGTAGTCTCTATTAATTGGTTCTTAGGTGCAGGCTTTAATTTTAAAGAGACTTTACTTGAAGTTCTCTGAAAAAATAATAGCACTGTCAAGTGTTAAAATAATATATAATTTGTTATCCAAGCAATTTGGAGAAGTGGGTGTACATTTTCATCTTACTGGATAGGCATAAACTAGTGGAGCAAATCACCAGTCTGTTATGTACCTTACCCAACTTCTGCTTTTCAGTGAAATGGAAATGAAAAATATGCATGATTCTGTTCATTAGATTACTGTCTATGAAATGGAGACAAAATGCCCAAACAATAAAATTAGTACATTCTCATTGCCACAATTCCCTTCCACCTTAATTTTTGAATCCATCTCAGGTTCTGACACCCACACCAGTTCCTTCATCCCTTGGCCAAGTAAAATTGTAAATTACTGGATTAGTAATCCTAAAACCTTGTCTAATGTTTGGAAATCTTAACTCAAATCTCACCTTCACAAATAGGGAGTTTAAGTGTGTTTAATGAAATAAACCTGAAATGGGAAAATAAATGTAATATGTGGTGATGATTAAAGTGGACTAGTATAAAAACACATCTGATTCAATAATATTTAGGGAAGGAAATATGCTATCCTTACCCAGTATGGTGTCTATGTTAGTCCAGACCATAAGATGATTGACTTTCATTTGCCCTCTGAAATGATCTAGCAACCAGTCTACTTGATTGTAACAAATTGCTACAGAAAAGTAGAATAACAAACCCAAATGAATCACCCAGCATCAATCTATGCTCAATCAACTCTGCAAAATATTCTTCATTAATATCTGTGGACTTTGCCTAAAATTGGGAGACCTGATCCAAGTACAAGTGAAACAACAATCTGGCATGGTAATGCTTTCAAAATCATACCTCATGGCCAACATCACTGACTTTGCCATCATCATCTCTGGGTATACTGTTCTTCAACACTGCAGATGGTGGTTGAAATAACTCCACAGAGGCTGGTATCCTGTCACTAAGACATCCTTTATTTACATATGGGGACTCTTTAACACTGATCCAGCTCCCTCAGTGCTAGCTGTCAGAGTGAACAGGATGTCTAACACTCCCATTCTTATTTGTCAGCCAGGCCTCCCTGATTGGACCAGATTAACAACCCCAATCAGCGAACTCATATTCTGTGAGGTCCACCTGGCTGACCTCATTACAATCATAACAGTGGTATACATAGGAAGGGAGTGACTTAGAAGTCAGGACCCATGAGGTCTCAAGCTACCAGGTCAGTCAGGAGAAAAGAAATGTACTAAATACTGCTCTGCCTCAGCTGATGAATCAGCATCCTATCTGGATGCATCACAGTGTGGCTTGGCAACTGCTGTTTCCAAGATTGCAAGAAACTATAGAGAATCTGAACACAGCCCAGTTCACCACGCAAACCAGCCTTCCATCGATTGACTCCATCTATTTTTCCCGCTGCCTGGGGAAAGCAACCGACGTAATCAAAGACCCCTCCCACCCTGGTTATATTCTCTTTCCACCCTCTTCTGTGTGGAAGATAAAGAAGCTTGAATGCACATACAAATAGATGATTTTCTGGTAGACAAGATGTAACCAGTGGTGAGCCACAGAGATCAGTGCTGAGGCCTCAACAACTTAAATTATTTGGAAGAATGGGCCAAAGGTATAGTTGATAAATTTGCTGATGACACAATGATAGATAGAAGTGTACGTTGTGAAGAAAGCACAAGGAGGCTGGAAAGGGATATAAGAATGTTAAGTGAATGGACCGTGATCTGGCAAATTCAGTATTGGGTGAGAAAATATGAAACTGTCCATTTTGGCAAGTAGAATAAAAATGAAAGATTTCTAAATGGTGAGAGATCGCAGAGCTTGGAGTCACAAAGGAATTCGGGTTTCATGGTGCATGAATTACGAAAATTTAGTATGCAGATATAGCAAGTAAACTTAATTAAATTTTTTAGGGTAATTAAATACGAAAGTAGAGAGGCATCTGTTGCACAGGGCATGAGTGAAATCACATCAAGAGTACTGTACACAGCATTGATCTTCTTGTTTAAGGAAAAATGTAAATGCACCAGAACCAGCTCAGAAAAGGGGTAGACTAATTCCTGAAATGGACATGTTGTCTTATGAGGAAGAATTGGGTACACTCAGCCTGATTGTGGTGAAGTTTAGAGGAAGGTGATTGATTGAAGTGTAAAAGATCCTGACAGGATGCGTGTGGAAAGGATGTTTCATCTGTGGGAGAATTTACAGCTATAGGTCACCATTTAAAAAATAAAAGGTCACCCAATTAAGATGGAGATAAGGAGACATTTTTTTTGTTACACAGAGGATCCAAAGTCTTTGGAACCTTTGTCCACAAAAGGTAGTGGATGTATGAATATTTTTAACACAGAGGATGATAAATTTCTGATAGGCAAGGGGCTGTAAGAAGTTGGGGGTAGGCGGGTATGTGGAATAATCAGATCAGTCATGGCCTTATGGAATGGCAGAGCAGGTTCGAAGAGTGAAGTGACCTACTCCTGCTCCTAATTCATATGTTCAGATGTACTCAACCTCATCCTTACCAATCTACCTGTCGCAGAAGCATTTATCTGTAATAGTAATGATAGGTGGGATCACTGTGCATTTTTGTGGCAGTGAAATCTCATTTTTGTACTGAGTACATCTTCCATTTTGTTATTTGGCATTGCAACCTGTTAAATTATATATATACAGAAGAGATCAAACAGCTTGAAAGGCAGTGTAGGCTAGCAGCAGCAGAATTGTATTCCATCACAAACATTAGTCTCACTTTACTATTTCTACTACCATTGAGCCAGACAACCAACTTGATTAGGATAGTCTAAGAGAATGCCAATAGCAGCACCAGGCTTACCTAAAAGTGAAGTGCTGATCTTGTGAAGCTATGGCACAGGACCACGACATTAACAATTAACAATTAATTAATTAACTATTAACATAGCCAGCAGAAGCAGCATGCAGTAGACAAATCTAAGTGATTCCACACCCAGTGGATCAGATCAAAGCAATGCAGTACTTTTATATTTCATCATGCGTGGTAATGGATCATTTAGAACTGAGGATGGAGAACGCTGATAAAATTCCCAATACTTGACTGGGCAGCCCAACACACCAATGCAAGAGACAATTTTGAAGTCTTCACATCCAGCCAGAATTACTGGGTGAATGATCCATCTTAGCCTCCTGCTGAAGTCCCTGCAAACTCCATAGCCAGTCTTCTGCCAAATAAATTTACTCCATTTGACATTAAAAAAAAATGGCTGAGTATGCTGGTTACCACAAGAGCTTTGGATGCTGAGAAAATTCCACCTATAATCTAAAGAATTTTGCTTCCGATCTAGCATATCTTTAGCTGAACTGTTCCAGTACAGTTTTCTTTTATTTTAAATTCATTCATGGGATGTGGGCATCACTGGCTGGACGAGCATTTATTGCTGAACCCAGTTGCCCTTAAGAAGGTTTTGGTAATGAGCCGCCTTCTTGATTCACTGCAGTTGATTTGGTGTAGACACATCCACAAAGTCGTTAGAGAGGAAGTTTGGGGACACTGAAAGAATGACAATATATTTCTAAGACTCGATGGTGACTGGCTTGGAGCGGAACTTACAGGTGCTAGCATTCCCAACTAACTGCTTGCTTGTCCTTCTAGATGGTGGTGGCCATGGGGTTCAAAGATGCCATCTAAGGAAGTGATCAAGGGCCTGAATGTTTGTATCAGAGATAGTAGGAACTGCAGATGCTGGAGAATCTGAGATAACAAGGTGTAGAGCTGGATGAACACGTCAGCCTTCCTGCCCCTATGATGCTGCTTGGCCTGCTGTGTTCATCCAGCTCTACACCTTGTTATCCCTGAATGTTTGTAGATGTGTTATCAATAAAGCAGGCTGCTTTGTCCCACATGGTGTCAAGTTTCTTGAGTGTGGTGGGAACTGCACACATCCAAGCAAGTGGGAGTCTTCCATCACACCCCTGACTTGTGCCTTGTTGATTGTTGACAGACTTTGGAGAATCAGGAGGCAAGTTACTCATTGGAGAATCAAGAGGCAAGTTACTCACAGCCAATAATCTGCTTCGTAGCCACAGTACTTATATGACCAGTTCAGTTCATTTCTGGTCAATGGTAACAGCCAGGATTTTGATGGTGGAGGATTCAATGATGGTGATGATATTGGATGTCAGAGAGCGATAATTAGATACTTTATTGTTGGAAGTCCTCATTGCTTGAATGTTACATGCCGCTCATCAGTCCAAGCTTGGATATTGTCTGGATTTTGCTACATTTGGACATGGACTGCTTCAGTATCTGAGGATTCTTGAATGGGGCTAAACATTGTGCAGTCATTGGCAAACACCCCACTTCTCACCTTATGATGTAAGTAAATTCATTGATGAAGCATGAAACACTACCCTGAGACAGTCTTGCAGAGATGGTTTGGAGCTGAGGTGACTGACATCTTCCCTTGTGTCAGGTACGAGTCCAGCAGAGAGTTTTGCCCCCATTCCCATTGATTGCAATTTTGGTTGAACTCCTTGATGCCACACTCCATAAAATGCAGCCTTGATGTCAAGGGCAGTCACTCTGATTTCACATCTGGAGTTCAGCTGTTTTGTTCATGTTCGGACTAAACAATGAGATCAAGAGCTGAGAAGCTCTGGCTAGACCCAAACTGAGTATTAGTGAGCTGATTATTGCTTTGCAAGTACTGCTTGATAGCACTGTTGATGACTCCTTTCATCACTTTAGCAGTGATCAAGTGTAGGCTGATGTGGCATTATTTGGCAGTTATGAATTTGTTCTGTTTTTGTGTACGGAACATACCTGGACAATTTTCTACATGATCAGGTAGATGCCAGTGTTATAACTGTCCTCGAACAGCTTGGCTAGGGGAACAGCATGTTTGGGAGCACAAGTCTTCAGTACTATTGCCGGAATATTGTCAGCGCTCATAGCGTTTGCAGTATCCAGTGCCTCCAACTGTTTCTTGCTATCAGGTGGAGTTAATCGAATTGGCCAAAGACTGACATCTGCGATGCTGGGACGTCTGGAGGAGGCCAAGATAGATTACCCATTCAGCACTTCTGACTGAATATCGTTGTCAATGATTCAGCTTTATCTTTTGCCCTGAAATGCTGGGATCCCCTCTTTTTGAGAATGGCAAGAGTTGTGTTAGACTGTTGCTTGATTAGTCTGTGAGACAGCTCTCCCAACTTTGACACTAGCCCCAGGTATTCTTAAAGAGGTTGACATGTCTTCGTTTGCCATCATCATTTCCGATGTCAGTTTGTCAGTCTGGCTCAATTGCTCTTTTTCCTTTCTAGTGGTTGAAACAACTGAGTGGCTTGCTCAGCACAAGTCAGTTAAGAGTCAGCCACATTTCTGTGGGTCTGGAGTCACATGTAGGCCAGACCAGCTAAGGATAGCAG
>NW_025978965.1:0-6286 GCF_021869965.1 Rhincodon typus | reverse complement strand
ATCCAGCATCTGCAGTTCTGACTATTTCCTCAGAACTGAGACTTTTCATCCCAGGTAACATCCTGGTGAATCTCCTCTGCACCCTCTCCAACACAATCACGTCTTTCCGATAGTGTGGTGACCAGAAACTGCACACAGTATTCCAGCTGTGGACTAACTAATATTATATGAAGTTGTAACAAGATTTCCCTGCTCCTATATTCAACACCCCGGCTAATGAAGGCAAGCATCCCATTTGCTTTCTTCACCACACTGTTTACCTGTGCTGATACCTTCAGGGATCTATGGACTTGTAGAGCAAGGTCCCTTTGTTCCTCAGTACTCCCTAGGGAGCTTCTGTTCATTGTGTAATCCTACCCTTATTAGACCTCCCAAAATGCACCACCTCACATTTATTGGAATTAAATTCCATCTGCTGTAGCTCTGCCCAATTTATCAATTTGTAGCCTGAGATCATCCTCCTCACTATCAACAACACCCTTAAACTTTGTGTCATCTGAAAACTTACTAATTATACCTTCTACATTCACATCCAACTCATCAATATACATAACAAACAGCAAGGGTCCCAATATCAATCCCTGTGCTATAATGCTGGTCACAGTCTTCCAATTACCATCACCCACCATTACCATTTGTCTCCTGTTTCCAATCCAATTTTGGAACCTGTTTGCCATCTTTCCTTGGATCCCATGTGCTCTTCACTTTTGGACCGGCCTTAGGAAACCTTGTCAAAGACATTACTGATTTCCATGTAAACCACATCAACTGTTCTCCCCTCATTAATATGTTCAGTCACCTTTACAAAAAGCTCAATTAAATTAATCAGACAGGATTCCCTCAAACAAATCTATGCTGACTATCCCTGATCATTCCTGCTTTTTCAAATATTGATTACTCATGTCCCTCAGAATTTTTTCCAACAATGTCCCACCACTGACATCAGACTAACTGGTCTGTAATTATCTGGCCTGTCCCTGATGTTCTTCTTGAACAAAGGAACCACTTATTCCTCACCTTAAACCCCAGGAACCTACTGCAGGGGAGGCGATGGCCTACTGGTATTATTGCTGGACTGTTAATCCAGAGACCCAGGGAATGTTCTGGAACTCGGATTCAAGTTCTGCCACGTCAGATGGTAGAATTTGAATTCAATAAATGTCTGGAATTAAGAATCTAATGATAACCATGAATCTGTTGCCAATTGTTGGGAAAACCCCATCTGGGTCACTAATGTCATTTAGGGAAGGAAACTGCCATCCTAACCTGGTCTGGCCTACATGTGACTCCAGACCCACAGCAAGGTGATTGACTCTTAACTGCCCTCTGGGCAATTAGGGATGGGCAATGAATGCTGCCTGGCCAGCGATGTCTTCAGCTTGTGAATGAGTAAAAGGGGAAAAAAATCTCCGCCCAGGCCCCAGCAATCTCCTCTCTTGTCTCCCATAGCAGCCTGGGAGACGCCTCATCACACTCTGGGGATTTATGCACTTTTATGCCCGCTAAAACATCTAATACCTCCTACGTATTAATCTTAGCATGTTCTAGAACCTCACCGTCCTAACTGAAATCCCTGCCTGCATAGTCTTTCTCCTGAGTGAATATTCAGATAGGACCTCACCCATGTCCACAGGCTCCACACACACACAGACTGCCTGTTTGGTCTCTAACAGGTCCCACTCTTTCCCAGGGAATCCACTTACTCTTAACATACTGATAAAATGCTTTTGGGGGTTTTCCTTGATCCGATCTGCCAATGATATTTCGTGGCTCCTCTTTGCCTTCATTTCTTTTTTAAAGACCCTCCTCTTACACTTCTACAATTTTGAAGGGCCTCCTCTGTTTTTAATATGCTGTACCTGACAAATGCTTCCTTCTTTTTCTTTATCAAGCTCTTACTATCCCTTGACATCCAGGTTCCCTGGATTTGTTGCCCATGCCCTTCACTCTGAGGAACACGCTGACCCTGAACTCTCACTACATTACTTTTAAAAGACTCCCACTTTCCAAATGTTGACTTACCTCTGGCTTTGTCTCCCCGCTAGATCCTGTCTAAAAACATTGGAATTGGGCTTCTCCCCATTTAGATCCTTATTGTTATCACTCTCCATCATGACTTTGAAACTTACAGAGTTATGGTCCGTAACCCAGAATGCTCAAGTTATAATTATTCATTATGTTTGATAAATATAATTCCGCAATTATTGTAAAAGTTGTAAGATTGCTTCCACCTAGTGGTTCTTGTGTACATTAATTCCACCGTTGAGCACAAGGGCAGAAAATTTCCTACTTCTTATCAAAAACGGCTAAACAGGTTGGGCCTTTGTTGAGAGATAGTAGGAACTGCAGATGCTGGAAAATCTGAGATAACCAGGTGTAGAGCTGGATGAACATAGCAGGCCAAGCAGCATCATAGGAGCAGGAAAATTCCATTTTAAAGGAGAGTGATCTTATTGAAACATACAAGGTTCTGAGGGGACTTGGCAGGGGCCATGTTGAGAAGATCTTTCCACTTGTGACAGAATCTCAAACTCAGGGAGATAGTTACAGAATGAGGGGATACTCATTTAGATCTGAGATGTCAACGAACTTGTTCTCCCCCAGGGCAGTGAATGTTTGAAATTCTTTACCCCAAAGAGTGTGGAGGTGAGATCACAAAGTATTTAAAGAGAAGGTAGATAAATTTTTGAAATATCAGAGAGTTGAGGCCTGAAGGAGATCAGTAATGACCTTGTTAAATGGCAACGCAGGCTTGAGGGGCCAAATGGCTGACTCCAATTTCTAACGATCTTATAGCACTAAGGTTAGTGATGAAGGTTTTCAATAGAGAATGTTCTTCTTAACCCTTTGAAGATAACTACTCGTACGGTCACCTCTCTCCTTCATTTTAAATAGAATCCCTACAGTGTGGAAACAGGCCATTCGGCCCAACAAGTCCACACCGACTCTCCGAATAGCATCCCACCCAGACCCATCCCCCTCCCTTTTACCTGTAACCCTGCATTTCCCATGGCTAATGCACCTAATCCACACATCCCTGAACACTATGAGGCAATTTAGCATGGCCAATCCACCTAACCTGCATGTCTTTGGACTGTGGGAGGAAACCAGAGCACCCGACAGAAACCCATGCAAACGTGGGGAGAACGTGCAAACTTCACACAGACAGTTGCCTGAGGGTGGAATTGAACTCGGATCCCTGGTGCTGTGAGGTAGCAGTGCTAACCACTGAGCCATCATGCTGCCCCAGACCAATACTTATCCCTCCAGCAACACCAAAATAATGAGTAAATGAAGTGACTGTTTTGTAGAACACCTACGTTCTGTCCACAAAAATGACCCTGAACTTCCAGTTGCCTGCCACTTCAACACAACACCATGTTCCCTGGCCAACGTCTCTGTCTCAGGCTTGCTGCAGTGCTCCAGCGAAGCTCAGCACAAGCTGGAAGAACAACACCTCATCTTTCACTTGGGAACTCTATAGCCTTCTGGAATCAATATCGAGTTCAACAATTTTAGGGCTTGAGGCATCTTTTCCCATGTCCTTATCCCAACCCCCACATACCAGGCCTTGTTATCACATTGTCTGCTATTATACACAATCCATTGCTAGCCACTAACAGTTCCCATTAGTAATTATTTATTCTCCTAAGCTGATCTTTATCCTCTCATTTTGGCTGTCCAACTGTTCTTCTCTGTCTTTGGGTTCTATCTCCACCTATCGTTTACTCCTTACACCCTCCCCGCACCTCACGTTCTTCATGAAAGCAACTTTTTTCCCAGCTACCATCAGTTCTGAAGAAGGGTCACTGGACACGAAATGTTAACACTGCTTTCTCTCCACAGATGCCGCCAGATGTGCTTGGCTTTCTGATTTTGACCAAAAATTTAAGTGTCTAGTCATGATCACATTGCCACTTACAGTTTCCTGTAAATTATACAAATATGAGAGGGTGAAGGCAGGAGATGCAGTCAACATAAAATAGCAGAAGAAAAACTGTGACATGAGCAAAAAGATGGATTGAAGGTGTGTAAGAAATGCAAACAGTTTATTTACTGATAGCAAAAAGATCCTGACAGGGGGAGAACTGCAGCAGAGACATAGCAATCAACAGATATGAAAGACGTTTCATTGGATTAAAAAACTACCTAGTAGAGTTCTTGCCTAGTTTGTCATCAGAGTGTGAGGCTCTACGCAACCACAGTGTTAATGGTGTGTCACAGCGCGGGGGCACAGAACAAGAAGCAGCTTTCAGTAGAATTAAATGAAAAGCAGCAGCACACAGCACATCTGGAAGCCATCGCCCCAGTAAAGGGACTGAATCTGAAAGAGAAGTTCCTTGTTGTGATCAAACAGTCACCACAGGAATGACATTCCAGACAAAAGAATGTCACCCAGGAATGAGAAAATACCGGACAAACTGACAACAACACTTCACACGCATGTCCTTAAAATACCTGAGCACTTCAGGAATAATGGATAAAGTGCGTGTGCAGAGACTGAGGAAAGTGGGACAGATGTCCAAAGATGTGCAGGCTAGGTGGATAGGCCATGCTGAATTGTTCAGGGATGTGTAGATTATGGGTGGGTCTGGGTAGGATGTTCTGAGGGTTGCTATGGACTTGTTGGGCCAAAGGGCCTGTTTCCACACTGTAGGGATTCTATATAAAAAAAACATGGCCAATATCATCAGTAGAAAAGAGTTCAAATCAATCAATGTACAAAGTCATCTGTTGTCATCAATATCACATCTTAGCTGCCTCTGCTCCTGCACCCCTTTAAAATTGTACCCCCAATTTTATATTGTCTTTCAATGTTCTTCTGACCAAAGTGCATCATCTCACACTCTGTATGGAACCTTGTCTGCCACCTCTCCGCCCACCCCACCAACTTGTCAATGCCCCACTTACAGTTTGCAATTCTTCTAAGTTTCTGGCCATCTGCAAACTTTGAAATTGTCCCCCGCACACAAAGATCCAGGTCATTAAAGTATATCAGGAAAAGCAAGGGCCCCAAAATCAAGCTCTGGGGATCTCTACTACAAACCTTGCTGCTGTCTGTTTCCTAACATTCAGCCAAATTTTGCATCTATTTGTGTAAAATGAGAAAGTATTGGCATTTGGAGAGTTCAGCTGTTCATTATTCTGTAAAACTTTGGGAAATTAGGATTTCAGAAAGATCTGTACTTACGTCCTGGGCTGTGTTGTAAGGCTGAGGCTATTCTGGACTGAGATAGACCTGTTTTTAATCAAGAAGGGAATTGGGTCTTATGGGCAAAAGACAGGAAAGTGGACCTGAGGGTTATCAGATCAGCCATGAGCTCAGACTTGATGGGCTGAATGGTCCACTTCTGTTCCTACATGTTATCTCAGCCTCATTCTCAATCCCTTTCAAGCAGTGGTTCAAACAATCTTGCTGTTTACACATGCTGCTCTCAGACTAGGTTTTACATGAACAGCAGCAACACTTAACTGGAAGGGTTAGCAAACCGACATGTCCAACAAAGTTTAAGCTCAGGTACATTCTCCCAAAACCCTGGTGCAGCACGATGGCTCAGTGGTTAGCACTGCTGCCTCACAGCGCCAGGGACCTGGGCTTGATTCCACTGGTGACTGTTTCTGTGAAGTTTACACATTCTCCCCGTGCCTGTGCGGGATTGCTCCAGTTTCTTCCCACAGTCCAAAGATGCGTATGCTAGGTGTATTGGCCATGCTAAATTGCCCTGTAGTTTTCAGGAACAAAAACAGAAGTTGCTGGAAAAGCTCAGCAGGTCTGGCAGCATCTGTGAAGGGAAATAAAATGACAGTTAATGTGTCAGGTCCGGTGACCCTTCCTCAGAACTATTCCTCGCATGGAGGATGAAGTGGAACTGTGGGGTGGTAAGCACTGAGCCAGTGTGTTGCGATGCTGTTGGAGAGAAAGGTTGAGAGTGTGTATGTGGCACCGCATGACACTGAGTGTGGATCTCAGGATGCGGCAAGAGCAGCTGTCTGTGGAACGTTGAACATCACGGAGATATCTGTCAGAGATAGTAGGAACTACCAATGCTGGAGTCTGAGATAACAAAGTGTGGAGCTGGAGGAACACAGCAAGCCAAGCAGCATCAAGGGAGCAGGAAAGCTGGTGTTTCGGGTCTGGACCCTTCTTCAGCTCATTCCTTGTTATAACGGAGATATATGTGATCCTGGGAGGATTCAACACATGAGGGATGAAACTTCAGTTGGGATCCACGTGGGGCGAGTCTGAGCCAGAGGCAGTCACTGAGGAATGTGCTATGCTGTGGAA
>NW_025978964.1:0-6287 GCF_021869965.1 Rhincodon typus | reverse complement strand
TTTGTATCCAGATGGCTCGTTCTCCCTGTATTCCATGTGATCTAACCGTGTTAACCAGTCGACCATGCGAACTTTGTCAAACCACTAAATCAAGTGTGGCACCAGAGAATCAAGGCTCTCAAACCTACTTTGACTGCAGTCCTTTGAAGACTTCCCTTCTCTTTCCCGGTAGGACTGCAATAACATTCCTGTTGTGAAGACATTCCAGCCCTGGAGGCAGCTGCTCTGTTGACTGAAGGATTTGATAAAAGACTGTACACACAAAACACTTCCACTTGTCATTTCTGAGGCCCAGAAGGTTGCGTTCATGACTCAGATACTTGGCAATTGAGGGCTTTTGTGTCATTCTGGTTATAACAGAGTATGATCTCGTCTGACATTATCAAGGAATTGCTGCGTTGCTGCATATATGATGCAATGAGATTCAGAAATGGAAATGAAAATGCCTGTGGCATTATTCAAAGAAAGAATGCCTTCTTCTTTGTCCAGTCCAATATTTCAATAATGGTGAACGGATATTTTTCAGGCTGGGAAACAGGGTTGTAGTGGAATTCTCCAGGGGCTGCTACTGGGACGTTTGTCTTTCCTGAAAGATAATTAATTATCTTGATCGTGGTGTGAAAGGGACAATTTCCGAGTTAAACTTGAGAATTGAAAATTGTGAGAAGAATAATGTGGAACTCCAAAAGTGCATTGAAAAGTTGATGGAGTGGGCAGATAGGTGGAAGATGAGGTACAATGCAGAGAAGTGTAAGGTGATGCACTTTGTCTTTCAAGTGTTTTTCCTTCCAATGTGAAATAGGAGTATGGACGTGCACAATTGAAATGATGGTCGCAGTACAGCTGGAGAGAGCAATAAATAAAGCATACAGCCTTTATTAATAGGGGTATAGAGGAGACGAGTAAGAAGTTGATGATATTGAACTTCTGCAAGGTAAGTTAAATCTCAGCTGGAGTATTGTGCACAGTTGTGGCCTTCACATTATAGGAAAAAGGCAAATTCATTGATGTGCTGATTATTACTGGAATGGTTCCAGGTCGGAAAAGCTTCAGATACAAGAATAGATTGAAGAGTTTGGGACTGTTCTCTCTCAACAGTCGGCTGAGAGGAGATGGAATTCAGGATTTCTGAAATCGAGAGTGGGCTCAACAGAGTGGATCGGGAGAAGATGTCCCGGCTTGTAGAAGAGTTTTATCACACAATGTGTAGTTAAGTTATGGAGTGCACTGCTGTAAATGTGATGAATGAAGTTCAATGGAGACGTACAGAGGGCATTGGATGAAAATGGTGGGCAGGTGATAGGCGGAAAAAAGGATTTGCATGAGATGATAGAGACAACTCAGTATGCTGGGCCAAATGGCCTCCTTCCCCTTCTGTAATTTTGCGATTTGGTATATCCAAAAATTACCTGAAATTTATTACAAACACCAATAAAAAAAAGTAGTGTTACTACTTAACCATCTTTCAAAGGATTACTTTGACTTCAAAATGGTTTTGTGGACTCTCCGAAGACAGATAACATCGGCTTTAAAATGACACAGACGCAGAGGGTCAATCCTGAAGCAGTACCTCAATGCAACAGGGTTAGAATTCAGAATGTGCCTCTTGATTTGACAGCCAGTACTGAGATTTTGCAAGTCTATCACAGTGTAAATATTGAATGAATGCCTCATTGTCAGAGCATCAGAACTGTGGGAGTGCATTATTGTCAGAGGGTCAGGACTGAGGCAGTGCCTCATTATGCAGATGTCAGAATTGAAGCAGTGTCACATGATGGGAGGGTCAGCCCTGAGGTAGTACAGCACTGTCAGTGGTTTGGAACTGTGGGAATGCTTCATTATCATATGTTCAGTCCTGATTAGGTGCCTATATCATATGTTCAGTCTTGATAAAATGCCTCATCATCGGGAGTCATTACTGAGTCAGTGCCTGTTTGTCAAAGGTACACGACAGAGGGTGTGTATCATTGTCAGAAGGTCAATACAGAGGCAGTACCTGATTGTAAGGTGGTCATATCGGAGTGTGCCACAAGCTTAGATGGTCAGTTCTGTGGTAGTGCAGCACTTTAAGTGGGTCAGTTCTGAGGCATTGCCTCATGGTCAGAGGGTCATTACTGAGGCACAGTCTCATTGTAAGAGGGTATGAATTGAAGGGGTCTCACACGTTCAGATGATCAGGACGGAGGTATTGCAGATGTATCAGAAGGTTAGTCCTTAGGGACTGCCTCGTTGTCAGCAGGTCAGTTTGGAGGAAGTGCTTCACTGTCAGAGCATTGGTACTGAGCGAGTACCTCATTGTAGAGAGTCAGAATCAAGGGAGTGCTCACATGTTAGACAGTCAGTACATGCAGACAGCACTGTCAGTGGGTGAGTACGAGGGATCCATTCTGAAGCAGTGCCTCAATGTAATGGGATCAGAATGGATCGAGGGCCACATGATTAGCGGTTTAGACCGAAGGAATGGAAGCACTGTCAGATCTCATGACCGTGATATGGAGGTGTCAATGTTGGACTGAAGGAGGACTGAGGCTGCAAAAGCTTGTGTTGGTCTATAACCTGGTGTCGTATGAATTCGGACCTGTGGGAGCGCATTATAGTCACTGGGTCAGTACTGAGGGAGTGCCTCATTGTCAGAGGTTCAATATTGAGGCCGTGCCTCATTGAAATGGGGTCAGGATTGAGGGTGTACCTCACGATTACAGAGTCAGTACTGAGGAGCTGCAGCTCTGTCAGAGGATCAGTTCTGAGGTAGGACCGGATTGCAAGTCCAAAGGCTCACTGGTCTACATTTCCCTGGCTCTGCCTCAGCCTCAGTATTGACCCTCTGACAGTTATGCACTCACACTGCTCTTACCCTCCAACAGTGCTGAAATGCCACAACACTGATCCTCTCATCAGAATCATAGAATCCCCACAGTGTAAAACAGGCCATTAAGCCCAAGTCCACACTCACCCTCCCAAGCGCACCTGACCCATCCCCTTTAGTTACCCTGTAACACTGCATTTCCCTTAGAATTCTCACATGATGCCGTCCCTCAGAATGGACTCTTTGACAACGAAGCACACCCTGACGAATGAATCTCTGATAAGACACTCTCTCAGTATTGACCTCTGATCATGAGGTTCTCGCTCAGTCCTGGCCCCCTGACAGTTCTGATCTCATTACGAAGAGGCAGTGCCGCAGCAATGACCCTCTGACAAAGGAGCAGTGTGTCAGAACTGACCATCTGACAAGGAGGCACTCCTTCAGTCTGACCCTCTCTCCCTGCTGCAGAAGTGATCTTTTGCTCATGAGGTAGTGCCTGGGTTCTGACCCTGATAGAGCTTAAATGCCTCAGTACTTACCGTCAGTCTGTGGCAAAGCCTCCATTCTGACACCATCACACTGAAGCACAGCCTCAGTGCTGACCCACTGACAAAGAGACTCTGTCTCAGAACTGACCAGCTGACAATCTGCCAAGGCCCCAGGTACTGACACAATAATAACGAAACCCTCCCTCAGGACTGACCCTCCAAATGTGAGGTCGCCCTCAATTCTGATGCCCTTACAATGAGGCACTGCCCCAGTTCTGACACCTGCATAATTAACAACTGGCTCTGTCTAACAGTAATGCACTCCTGCAGTAATGACCCTCTGACAATGAAGCACTCCCTCTGTACTGGAGCTCTGACAGTGCTTCAATCCCTCAGTAATGCCCCTCTGACAATGAAATAGTCCATCAGTTCTGAAACTGTCACAGTGTTGCAATGTCTTAGTGACCCTGTAATCGTTTCGCACGATCTCACTTTTGATGCCTTTATCGTGAGGCAATGCCTCAGCACTGATCCTCTGATACAACTGCAATACCTTAGCACTGATCCTCTCTGTGTAGCAAACCCTCAATTCCCACACCGTTACACTGAGGAACTGCCTCACAACACAAACTCTGACAATGAGTGATTCCCATACGATGAACCCTCTGACAAATGAACAATGCCTCAGAACTGACACACTGACAATAAGGCAGTCCCTTAGTACTAACCCGCTGATCATAATATCACAGTCATGACCCTCTAATTGTGTGGCGTCCCTAGAATTCGGACACCTTTCGAAAGAAGGACTGCCTCCGTATTGATGTTGTGACAGTGCTTCAATAGGTCAGTGTTGACCTGCTAATCGTGGAGACATCCCACAGTTCTGATCCCGTTACATAGAGCCCTTCGCTCAATCCTGACCCTCTGACTGTATTAAACTATCTCAGTACTGGTCCTGCAAGCGTGTTGCACTCCCTTATTTCTCACCCGATTATATTGAGACTGTGCACCCCACTGGACCCTCTAACAGTGACACAGTCCCTCAGCAGTGGCACTATTGTGAAGCACGGTCACTGACACTCTGACAATGAGGTTGTCTATTCTGACCCCTTTACATTGAGGCACTGCATGAGTATTGACCATTGAGGCACTTCCTCAGTGGTTACCTTCAGACAGGTTCGGGTTAAGGCCAGATGAGGCTCAGGGTGGGGCTAAGGTTAGGGTTAGGTCTGAGGCTAGGGTTAGAGTTGAGGTCAGTGTTGAGGCTGCAGTTGGGGGCTGGCACCAGGACCGGGACAAGCTCAGTCGGGGATGGAGGAGGGGGCAGAGGCTGTTGGGATGGCCGAGGGCCGGGGAATAGGACAGTCGGGGCCAGAAGAGGGACAGGCTGGCATTAGGGCGAAAGATGGGGGCCGAGTCAGGCTAAGGCTGGGGTTAGATTTAGGTAGGAGCTCGGGTCTGGGACAGGCAGGGGTTAGGGTCGGGGCTGCGGGCTGGGTGCTGGGACCTTAACCTGGTCGGTGTTGGTGTCGGGGTCAGGCTCAGGGCCGTGGTTCGTGTTAGGGTCAGGGTGAGGGCTGCGACAGGCTGCGGGGGAATGTTGGGCTGGGGCGCCGATGGCTGTGTCTGGGTCCGGGTTTTGAGTTACGACTGGGACAGGGGCTGAAGGCTGGGGTCTGGGGCCGGTGCGTAGGGCTGAGCCTAAGGCGAGGTTTACGGTGATTTTCTGGTCTGGGGCTCTGGATTGGGCCGGCCCGGGCGGGGCTGGAGGTCTGGGGCCGGGTTTAGTTTCATTGTCAGGTTGGGGCGAAGGTTTTGGTTCGGTTTGGGGCCGGGGTCGGAGGTCTGAGGCTAAGGCTAGGTTTACAGTAATGGTCTGGGCGGGGGCCCCGGTTTGGGTCGGGCTGGGCTGGGCCAGGGCTGCGACAGGCTGTCGTCCGTGATTCGGCTGGGGGCTGAAAGCTCTTTCTGGGGTCAGGGGCCAGGTTTAGGGTTAGGATTGGGGCTAAGTTTTTGGTCATGTTTGGAGTCGGGACAGGCTCGGGTTGGGGTGGGTTTTTGGGGGCTTGGGTTCCGGGCCAGGACAAGCTGGGTTTCGTGTCGGGGGCTGGCGGCCGCGGCCACGGCCGGAACAGTCTGGGGTTCGGGCTGAGAGCCGGGACACGCTGCGGGCCGGGACGAGGGTCAGTTCCGCGGGCTGGAGGCAGGACTGGGACAGGCTGGGGATGGAGGCTGGGGCCATAAAAGTCAGAGCCCGCTGTAAATAACGAGTAAAGTGTAGAGCTCCCTGTAAATAAACCCTGTAAATCCTCCTTAAAATCCCGCTAAACCCTCAAAAAGACGACTGCAAAAAAAACACAGAGCCTCCAGTTAATGAAAGCTAAAACACAAGGCCCACTGTAAATCAAAACCAAATAACAGAGCCCCCACGAAAACACTGCGAGATAGTCGGATTTAGATAGTACCTCATAGTCACCAAGTCAGATCTGAGGCAGTGCCTGTTTGTCAGACAGTCAGTAATGCGGAAGCGCAGTGTTGTCTAACAGTTATTACTGAAGCAGTGCCACACGATTACAGGATCAGTCCTGAGGGAGTGCCACGCGAATAGAGGACCAAATCTGGGTTATTGCAGTACTGACAGGGTTGAATTGAGACAACACCTCAGTGTCGGCAGTGTACTGAAAATCTGAGAAAGGGTCCGCGGACCAGAAACGTTAACTCTGTTTTCTCCTTCACAGATGTTGCCAGACCTGCTGAGCTTTTCTCTGGTCAACCAATTGTCTCTGCCTGCTCCTGCCCCACGGAACTTATCTCCACCTATCTCGACTCCATTTTATCCCCCTTGGTACAGGAACTCCCTACCTACGTCTGTGACACCACCCATGCCCTCCACCTCTCCAGAACTTCCAATTCCCCGGACCCCAACACCTCCACTTTAGAATGGACGTCCAGTCCCGATACACCTGCATTCCCCATTCAGATGGCCCAAAAGG
>NW_025978963.1:0-6287 GCF_021869965.1 Rhincodon typus | reverse complement strand
CCGATTACAGCAAATGTCTCCATGATGAATGCCCCACCCTTTATTTTGGAACAGTAAAACTGATAGAGGAAAATTGTCATCTTGGTAGTTGCAATATGAAGTCTGAACTGGCTGACACCTGGTTTCCTGGATCTTACAGATTGTTTCACATCAGTCTCTGTACTGCATTTAGTCAGCATGTTCAGCTGTAAAAAGAAACAGAAACAACTGCGGATTCTGTAAATCAGGAACAAAAACAAATTGCTGGAAAAGCTCAGCAGGTCTGGCAGCATCTGTGAAAGCAAAAACAGAATTAACGTTTCGGGCCCAGTACCCTTCCTCAGAACTGTTCTGAGGAAGGGTACCGGACCCGAAATGTTAATTCTGTTTTTTCCTTCACAGATGCTGTCAGAGCTGCTGCGCTTTTCCAGAAACTTTGTTTTTGCAGTTGTTAACCTATATATCTTGTGAGTCGAAATGTTCACTGTTTCCTGGTCACACATTTCCGACCCATCAATTAGCTGTTAGAAAATATTCTCCAATCATTGAACATTCTGCGGATATCCAGTACATTCAGGCCCAGGAATCTTATAACAATATTCTTTCAAACTCAGCTTGAAAAAAAGTAACCGAAAGTACATCTATACATAATTTATGAGAAATCTACGGAGCTCTCGGCTCAAATCAAAACCACAAGCACAAGACGATCAATATTCAAAACCCACACACTCTAATTATCTTCTACCAGCGACAAGCAACAACTGCAGCTTCTTTGAAGTCGCATTCTGCTGCTTTTGATGCCTAAGCTGAGTTCTAGATCTGTTTGCAGTCTGTCTCATTTAGCACGGCGACAGTGCCATGTAACGCAATGGGTGGCATGCACAATGTGAAGGCGAGACATCGTCCCCTCAAGAATTATATTTTGGTCACCTGCTGCCGCTACTGACATGGATGTCTGCTGAGGACAGATTGGTGAGGATGAGATCAAGCATGTTTTCCCTCTTCTTGGTTCTCTCACCACCTACATGGCCAATCGAACAACTATGGTTTGGGACCTGACCAGCTGCTGCCGAGCCACACTTAGTGATGGACATTGAAATCGCCAATGCAGAGTTCATTCTTACCAGCCTCACTATTCCATCCAAGTGCTGTTCAACATGGAGGACTACGGATTCATCAGCCGAGAGAGAAGAGTAGGCGGGAATCAGCAGGCGGTTTCCTTGTCCACGTTAAAGCGAATGCCCTGAGACTGAATGGGACCAGGATGCCATCTTGAGAACTCCAAGTTAATTTCCTCGAATATGTGAACGTTGTGCCGCCACCTATGCTGGGTCTGTCATGAAGGAGGAACAGGACATATCCGTGGATGGGGATGGTGAATCTGGGACATTGTCTCTAAGGTGTGATTCCGTGAGTTTCAGGTTGGTTGTCATTTTACAAGAAAAACAAATGTCCTTTGCCAATTTTCCTCTTAAAAATAGAATCTGTGACATTTATTGTGGAAACATGGAAACAGTCTGATCCCACCCCCTGTAGAGACATCCATGTCACCGGGAAACAGCTCTCCCAAACGCCGGGCCATCTCTCTTCGTGCCTTTCCATTTTTTCTCTGTCCCCAAGTATTTGATTGCATTGCCGCAGAGATCCTGCTTGAATTTCTGATCTTTTCAAAGAATCCTGATTATTTCAACGTCTTAGATCGGGTAATGACACGGAGAACATCAGAGTCAATGCTCCAGCGTCATAAAGATGGGGAAGATGTCTTGACTGGCTCTGCTCATTCAGACCGTTCACCCTTCACTCTCCCCCGAGTCAGGTTCACAAAGAGCTTTGAAATATTCCCGAAGCTGGAGACTGGTTGTTTCCTTCCCATGTTTCGCCTCCTTCCCATGTTTCGCCTCCCAACTAACAAATTTCGCGTTGTTTTTCATGTTATGGGTGGGCTTGGGCAGTTTGATTGAGGTGATAATGAGAAATTCTTTCCACTGACCAGGGTGAGTAACAGTTCGATTCCGTCTTCTCCGAATGTGAGATTTTCACTGCAAAGACCCTTTGGGATCTCAGACGGTCTTAGATTTCATAATGAACCACGTTCACACACTCCCAAAGATTTTCGCGAAAAGACGTCAAACAGCGAAGAGAGGACACAGCTACAGATAACAAGGGCTCAAGCGGGATTTAAACGCGAGACCTCTCACAGCCTCATCAACGACCCTCACACCTCTACACCAACGAACAGTTTCATCGAGCATTAGCTTTCTGTTATAATCTAGTTGATCCTCATACAGTGGTCTTTGGTTGTTGGAGACCGGTTTCAAGTTGTATATGCTCCAGAGGTGTGTAATAATATCTTTGAACAGGCTGCTTACATTTAAAAAAATTCAGTTTGGGCAGTGAAAGCTGCAATGAACAGCTTTTTCCCATTCTGCCCCTGCTCCCGGGCTGATGCTATTTTCTCCTTTCCCCGAGCACTGGGCTGTCTTCGATGGCAGATGGATCAAACCATTTCCCTCCACGAGCAGGCAGTGCTTGGGGATGATATACGTCTTGCAGCTCCTTCTTGAACACTGGAAGGGTGAAGAAGCAGAAGAGGCAGAATCAGACGTCAAGAAATTATAAACTACTATTGGGAACTTTCATCAAATGGCATTAATCAGAGACAGAGAGAAGGATGCAGAGCTGCTAGAAAAGAGAGAAGTCGCAACTGGAGACTATCCCCTTTAGAAACTTAATACGGGATCTTTCTGTGGAGCCTGTTTGGTTTTCAGGATTCGACTTCACACAGCAATCTCGCAGAAAGTCTTCTGCAACGCGGACGTCGGTTTCTTTGTTACGACCGGGCAGGGGTTAATATCTGACACCAACAGTCCCAGATTAAGAGAATCCAACTGAAACACTCACTCACTGAGAGTCATCCCCGACGACCCTGAGCTGCGGAGCTCCAGACAGTTCAAAGCGGAAGGGAGGGTTAAAAATGAACCATTGTTTCTCACTCGCCTGCTCTGTCACAGAGACAGTGAACAAAATCAGAAGTCACATGACACCACGTTATAGTCCAACAGGTTTATGTGAAATCACACGCTTTCACAGCGCTGCTCCTCCATCAGGTGAAGTGACACTTTTCACCGGCATCTCCCCGTCAGAGTCAGGGAGAGTGACGTCATAAACCCATGGCGTCATTCCCGTGCAGGAAGAAGCCGTTCAGCCCATCGAGTCCACGGCGATTCTCTGTCACTTGTATCTCTCCGTGGTTATTCATAATTGGTAATATCCGTCCTAATAATGGTGAACCGTACCTGTGTCGTGATGCTGTCTCCGATCCTCTTGTCCTTCACAACTTTTCATTTCACCTGAAGGACGCTCCTTCCGGATACAGCGTGGGGAATTACTGCAGGGAGTCCTTCGCATGTAAAACACTACAACTGATGTTGTTTTCAAATTCAACACTTTATTTCTGCGATCTCAGAGAACAGTTTTAACAAATAAGACCATCGCAGACCGACACAGAACAGGAGAAGGCCATTCAGACCTTCAAACGCGTGTCACCTCACTTGTGCGAACTTGGCCCATGTATCAATATGAGATATCTATTTCAGATGCACAGACTTACAGGAAGCAGACCAAAACACATCAAAATGTTGAGATCTGATTTCAATGAGATCGAGATCCCTGAGAGTGTTTGCAGTGACTATATCGTGCACGGGGAAGAAGGAAGCAAGTTTTAAACAACCCCTACCCGTAGTCAACAGACATCATCACTGGTGGTGAAAAGTCCTCTGTGAGTGCAACTCTCTTTATCTTTAATGTTCTAAAATCCCATTTACCTGTTTACTGATCCTCACCTGTGGAAACAGTTTCTCACTGTCCAGCACCATGAAATCTCCATTTAACCTTCTTTGCTCTAAACAGAAAAATCCCGACCTTTTGAATATCTCCGCAAATCTGAATTCCCTCAGCCCCGGGCATGATGAAGCCTGAAGATTGCGACGAGATATTGGGAACAAAATTCAGTTGGTAGGTGGAAACATGGAAAGAAAACAAAACAGAAACCCAATCTCCAGCTTTACGAATCTTTCAAAACTTTCTGTGATCCAAGTGGAAACAAATGGTATAATAATCCATCAATGGAAAGAACCCGGTTCCAGGAGATGGGACAAACAGGACCGTCTCGGGAGCAGGGAGACAGATTGAGGAGAAAATATTCCTGAAATTCTTTGCTGCTTCGAATTCCCCAAACAAAGTGGAATGTACTTCATTCTGAAAGGGGGGCGTTTTTTTTCAGATGGCTCGTTGGTCTAGGGGTATGATTCTCCCTTTGGGTCTTATGTGCTGCTGACATGCGAGAGATCCCGGGTTCAAATCCCAGACGAGCCCAGATTTCTTATCTTCACTTTCACTAAACGGCCCAACCAGCTTTCCGAAAAATGAAGCTGTTCTGACATGATCGTGAACACAGCGCAGAGGAACACTTGTTCAAAGTGAAGAAGAGTGTTTCCGGATGTTTGCTCCGCAATCTGAATGATTCCGGAGATCGCAAGAACGACAGATGCTGGAGACAGAATCGCTGCAGTGTGGAGCTGGAGGAGGAAAAGAGTCGACGGTTTGATCCAAGGCCAATCATCAGAATGAATTCTCCGCTGCATTATTGCTCAATTACGTATGTGTCAAAGTTCATGAAGCTGGGACGCAAAGTGATTGGAGACAGTGCTGAACAGGGTGACGTGTGTGAAGAATGTCAGCAAGAAAGATAGATTGGAAAGTTGAGATAGTTCTCCTTGGAGAACGGAAAACTGGTCTGCTTCAAGCTTTCCAAGTTGTGAGGGGTATGAACAGAGGAAATAAGGGGGTGAAAATGCCCACACACCTGTAAAGATCGAGACCGATTAGGCAGAGGTTTAAAGTCATGAGGGAAAAGAAGAAAGGATTACATGACAAAACATTTTTATGCAACGACTAAGTGGATCTGTAAATCCCTGTCTGACTGCGACAAAGAGGCAGATTCATGCCACACAACACGGAATTCGATGGTTCTGTGAAAAGTCACAATATGCAGAGTTACAGGGAGAAGGCAAGAGAATGATATTAAAACTCATGTACTTATTGCGGAGACCCGGCGCACCCACAACTAAGACGAGCTGCATGACCTCTGTCTGCGTTCTGACAAATTTTGTGATTCTGAGTGGAATCACAGCTCGACCAACAGAATGTGGGAACTTAGACAAAGGTAATATTTACACAAGCGCGACACGTCTAAGCAACAGAATATTACATAACAACAGTGAAGATCTTTTGACATCATTCTTTAAGGTACGTGCCACACACCAGATGAAAAGCTGAATACTTGTTGAAAAAGTCACACATTAGAACAACAGAGTGGTGCAGCTGGAGCGTCCTAGGCTCATACTCCGGAGGTCGAAAATTCGAAGCTATTTTCTGCCATTTGTTACAGGCATGTGGTGCTCTGTCCCGTACCCTGGGTTTTGATCAGTTTTCCGCTTCCCACAGCTTCATGCGTCTGAAATAAATATCTCATATTGATACAGTGGCCAAGCTTACACAGGGAAGGTGACATGCTTGTGAAGGTCTTCTGCTGTTCTCTGTCGTCTCCTCTGAACTGAATTGTAAAACCTCTTATTTGAGATGGGAATAAACTGGGGAAGCTGAAACACATCTGGTGCAGTTTTTTCCATTCCTGGCAGTAATTCCGCGCGCCGTTTCAGATGTGAATGGTAAGAGGATCAGCATGTCGGAGACAGCATCGGAAGGCATAGTGGTTCAGTGATTAGCACTGCTGCCTCACAGCGTCACAGACCAGGCTTCAATTCTGCCCTCGGGCGACTGTCTATGTGGAGTTTGCATATTCTCCCCGCTCCCGGCGGGTGCTCTGGTTTCCTCCCACAGTCCAAAGATGTGCAGGTTAGGTGGATTGGCCGGGCTAAATTGCCCATAGTGTTCGGCGATGTGTGGGTTATGGGAGGAATGGGATTGGGTGGGATGCTATGAGGTGCGGTGTGGACTTGTTGGGACGAAGAGTCTGTTTACACATTGTAGGGATTCTATGAACATTACGGTGCAGACACCGCTATTAGGGAGATATATTACCGATACTTCAGAGAAATACAAGCGACAGAGCGTCGCCGTGGCTCGATGGGCTGAACGGCCATGGGTTGATGACGTCACACTCCCTGCCTTTGTGACGGAGCGGGTGAGGGAGAAACAATGGCTCATTTTTAACCCTCCCTTCCGCTTTGTACTGTTTAAACCCGCAACTCAGGGACGTTGGGGACGTCTCTCAGTGACTGAGTGTT
>NW_025978962.1:4778-6287 GCF_021869965.1 Rhincodon typus | reverse complement strand
CCTGGATTATCCTTGCTACCCTTCTTAAACAAGGGGACAACATGACCAATTCTCCAGTCCTCCGGGACCTCACCTGTGCTCAAGGATGCTGCAAAGATATCTGTTAAGGCCCCAGCTATTTCCTCTCTCGCTTCCCTCAGTAACCTGGGATAGATCCCATCCGGACCTGGGGACTTGTCCAACCTCATGCCTTTTAGAATACCCAACACTTCCCCCCTCCTTATGCTGACTTGACCTAGAGTAATCAAACATCTGTCCCTAACCTCAACATCCGTTATGTCCCTCTCCTCAGTGAATACTGACGCAACATGGGTCAGCTCTCTGAGGTTTTACAGACACAGCTCACTTGGGAATCCTTCAGATGTTCTTCCCATCATTCTTTCAGAAGTACAATTAAGATTTCAATCTGATTTAATGACCTGGGTTTTCTTTTCAGAAATGAGAGTGATCAGCTGGGCAGCTTGTTCTTAGCATGCTTCCTCCAACTCACCTTGTTCTTAGTAGAGTTTTCTCCAACCCAGCTTGTTCTTAGAAGGCTTTGCTCGAACCCAGCTTGTTCTTAGCATGCTTTCTGCAACTCATCTTGTTCTTAGTAGGCTTTTCTCCAACCCAGCTTGTTCTTAGTAGGCATTCCTCTAACACAACTTGTTCTTAGCAGGCTTTCCTCCAAATCAGCTTGTTCTGAGCAGGCTTACCTCAACCTCAACTTGTCTTTAGTGGGCTTTCCTCCAACCCAGCTTGTTCTTGGCAGGCTTTCCTCTAACTTGCCTTGTTCTTAGCAGGCTTTCCTGCAACTCAACTATCCCTAGCAGACACCCCTCCAGCTGAACCAGATAAAACAAGCAACTCTCTGACCCAGCAAGTTTTAATATAAACATAACTTTAATTTTAATATAAATCAAATTTGGAAAATGAGGATTAAAATGCACAATTGTCTTGTTGTAATCACTGTAGGTAGACTCGATTTCATCAATTTTGTAGCATTGAAGCCCTGTGTACATACATTATTCTTCGGGGAATGAGAATTCATGACTACACAATTGAGTTGTTGTGTAAACAAACAGGTCCAAGGTTGAAGGTTGAGATAACAGGGATCTGAAAGAGCTTGGGAATTATAAACGAGTGCTGAGGACACAGTATTTATGGGATCCTCTTTGGGGAGCTCAGATGGGATCATCTCTTGCACAGATGATGAATAAAGCCACACTTTGATAAATCCATGCAGCCCCAGGGTGCGGGGGTGGCACACAGGTTCGATCCCACCCTCGGGCGACTGTCTGTGTGGAGTTTGCACATTCTCCCCGTGTCCGTGTGGGTTTCCTCCCACAGTCCAAAGATGTGCAGGTTAGGGTGGATTGGCCATGCTAAATTGTCCCAATAGTGTCCAGGGATGTGTAGGTTAGGGTGGATTGGCGGTGCTAAATTGTCCCATAGTGCCCAGGGATGTGCAGGTTAGGGTGGGTTGGCCGTGCTAAATTGCCCCATAGTGCCCAGGGATGTGCGGGTTAG
>NW_025978962.1:2110-4768 GCF_021869965.1 Rhincodon typus | reverse complement strand
CGTGCTAAATTGCCCCATAGTGCCCAGGGATGTGCGGGTTAGGGTGGATTGGCCGTGCTAAATTGTCCCAATAGTGTCCAGGGATGTGCAGGTTAGGGTGGATTGGCCGTGGGAAATGCAGGGTTGCAGGGATAGGGTAGGAGTGGGTCTGGATGGGATGCTTTTTGGGGGTGTGGGGGGGGAGGTCAGTATGGATGCGATGGCCTGAATGGCCTGCTCCCACACTGCAGGGATTCTATGAGTAAGGGAGAAATTGTTTCCGATTGTGGATGGGCCGTTGACTACAGGGGACACAGATTGATCAGAATTGGCAAAAGAACCAGAGTGGGAGAGGAGGAGAAACATGTAAGATGTGGTCACTAATGGCTGCAATTATGTTCTGGGTAGTAAGTTAGCTTTGGAAAAATACAAATCAGGGTCATCATATTTATCACTCGACCAACATCAGCAACGTAAAAATCGACAACAGATGATTTTGCATTTCCCGAGTGGGAAAGGTTAGAGGAATAGGCTGTTCACCCCATTGAGCCTGCTCCCCCATTCAGTGGCTGATCTGATCATCCTCGACCCCACTTTCCTGCCCTTTCCCCCCTCGACTCCCTTTCCTGATTAAAAATCTAGCTCAGCCTTGAATCTGCTTAATGACCCAGCCTTGACTGCCCTCTGTGGTAAAGAATTCCACAGATTCACTCGCCCCGAGAGAAGAAATTCCTCCTCATCCCTGTCTTCGAGCCCTTACTCTGAGATGATGTCCCTCTGGGTCCTAGACTCTCCCACAAGGGGAAACAACCTCTCCACACCTACTCTGTCAAAGTCCCTCTAAGAATTTGTGTTTCAATAATGTCGCCTCTCATTCCTCTAACCTCCGACGAGTACAGGCCTTCCCTCCATTATATTAGTCTCCCCATTCTTCCTGGGATCTTGCTCTGCCCTTAGCTTCCTGCTGTGATGGTACTTTGGACAGGTACCTGGTGGGCGCGGGACGTGGGGTGGGGGGGTGTTGGTTGTTGGTGACGGGTGCTGACCGAATGCAGATCTCCCTGGAGGCCCCACTTACCGTCAGCAGGTTGACCAGGTCCATGCTGGGCTCGATGGGGGGCGAGGTGGACTGGATGCGGATGAGGTCATTGAGGATGGTGTACAGCTGCTGCATCTTCACCACATTGAGGCGGCCCTCCTCCAGCCAATCCGGGAGGGCCAGGTGGACGGCCAGCAAGTCCTTGAGGTGCACGCCCAGAATGGGGAACTTGAAACCCGAGGACTCAGCGAAGCACTTGCGGTAGTTACTGTAGTTCCCACAGGTCGTCACCAGCTCCGTCAGACTGTCGGAAATCTGCGAGGGACAGAGGAAGGGTCAGGCGGAGTCGGCGCAGGGTCTGCCCGCGCAGCAAACCACCCTTTCCCGCTCGGAGCTCATCAGCTGCCCGGCCCTCAAGAGAAGGGGAAACCGCGATATTTAGCCAGCTGTGTGGGCACCATTTTGTATCATTAGAGGCGCCCTTGGGGAGAATGCACCCGCTCATGATGACTGACAGTTAACCACCAAGCTTTGTGAAATTTGGAAACCAGGCAGGGTCAGCTCTCACTTGTCAGGGCCTTTCTCTGAGAAGCGAATCAACAAATTACCATCACCGCATCTGTGGAACTGGTTTAAGTTTTGCAAAAGACCCTGGTGAGGGGAGACTTCAACAAAATGTGTCCCTTCTCAGCATCGATTTATTTAAACATTGCAGGCTGCTCCAGCAAAGATGTCATTAAACCTGAAAGGGTTCAGAAAAGATTTACGAGGATGTTGCCAGGGTTGGAGGGCTTGAGCTACAGGGAGAGGATGGGGCTATTTTCCCTGGAGCGTCGGAGGCTGAGGGGTGACCTTATAGAGGTTTATAAAATCATGAGGGGCATGGATAGGATGAATAGACAAGGTCTTTTCCCCCGGGGTAGGGGAGTCCAAAACTAGAGGGGCATAGGTATAAGGTGAGAGGGGGAAAGATTTAAAAGGGACCTGAGGGGCAACTTTTTCACGCAGAGGGTGGTGCGTGTATGGAACGAGCTGCCAGAGGAAGTGGTGGAGGCTGGTACAATTACAACATTTAAAAGGCATCTGGATGGGGACATGAATAGGAAGGGTTTAGAGGGATATGGGCCAAATGCCGACAAATGGGACCAGATTAATTTAGGATATCTGGTCGGCATGGACAGGTTGGACCGAAAGGTCTGTTTCTCTATGATGCTGTGACTCTATGGCTCTAAGTTTGACTGAAATATTTCACTGGATATTCAGGGTGTGGATCACGGAGGATTTATAATGTCGATTCACAGAGAGACTTCACTGTGAGAACCCCGTCTCTGTCTGGTGCGCGGTTCACGAGGAAACTGTCCTCTCGGCTCCTACCTTGATGACATCAGGACTGACGTAATGATATGTTTCCTTCAGGCGGGAAATAGCGCTGTGACTCAACCCTCCAATCACAGCCATGAGGGTGTTATAGTTCTGTAACTGCAGCAGTCTCTGCAAGGGACACAACACAGAGTGAGAACAAAATGCACAAGGAGCTTTACTCTGTATCTAACCCCGTGCTGTCCCTGTCCTGGGGAGTGTTTGATGGGGGACAGTGTAGAGGGAACTTTACTCTGTATCTAACCCCGTGCTGTCCCTGT
>NW_025978962.1:1109-2010 GCF_021869965.1 Rhincodon typus | reverse complement strand
TAACCCTGTGCTGTCCCTGTCCCTGGGAGTGTTTGATGGGGGGACAGTGTAGAGGGAGCTTTACTCTGTATCTAACCCCGTGCTGTCCCTGTCCCTGGGGAGTGTTTGATGGGGGGACGGTGTAGAGGGAGCTTTACTCTGTATCTATACCCGTGCTGTCCCTGTCCTGGGGAATGTTTGATGGGGGACAGTGTAGAGGGAGCTTTACTCTGTATCTATACCCGTGCTGTCCCTGTCCCTGGGGAGTGTTTGATGGGGGAACGGTGTAGAGGGAGCTCTACTCCGTGTCTAAGCCCTGTTCTACGTGCGTGATCAGATGCGAGTTCATGCCACGGACCTGATTGGCCAGCTTGAGGCTGTGACCTTTGACCCATGCCACCTACCTGGGCGACGTGGACGAATTTGGTGATGACCTCTGCCCTCTGTTGGGGGGTGTGCATGCTCAGTACCATCATCTGCACCCACTGGGACACACTGTTGAACAGACTGATGAATCGCTCCAGAATCGGGTTGTCCTTTGTGCAGCCATGTTTCGCAAAGCTGTGGTAGTCGCGGAACTTACCGGAGAAATTGGCAGCGTCAGTTGGCGAAACGTTGGGGCGGAGGGGGTTCGGGTGGACGGAAGTTACACATTCAGTTCAGAGACAGATTAAGAAAAAAGATCCCACGGTCACGGCTTACGACCTCTCCTCCCAGCCCGAGGGGGATTGTCCCGGCTCTACCTGCAGCACTACACATCCACCAACTGGACGGAGGGTATAACCACAGCATAATTTTACAGGGATGCGCCCACCTAATCAACACAGTACTCTGTTTCAATTCACCGCACCGCAAACAAACCCCTTTACAGCTATTTGCGCACATATCTGGCTCAACACTGTCCAAGGGTCAGTGCTGAGGG
>NW_025978962.1:0-1056 GCF_021869965.1 Rhincodon typus | reverse complement strand
GCACTGTCGGAGGGTCAGTGCTGAGGGAGTGTGCACTGTCGGAGGGTCAGTGCTAAGGGAGCGCCGCACTGTCGGGGCGTCAGTGCTGAGGGAGTGGGCACTGTTGGAGGGTCAGTGCTGAGGGAGTGCCGCACTGTCGGGGGGTCAGCGCTGAGGGAGCGCCGCACTGTCGGAGGGTCAGTGCTGAGGGAGTGGGCACTGTCGGAGGGTCAGTGCTGAGGGAGCACTGTGCACCCTGCTTTCTCTGTGTGTCCTATATTACACAGTGGGATGCTTGGCAATGTGCTGATTGGTTGTGATGGCCGTTGTGACCAACCTGTGGTGTTGAAAGGTGCTACAGGAATGCACAGCTCCCTTTCCATGTATTCCCAGGTTCTCCCCGCCTTCCTTCCCCCTCCTACACCTATCCACCTCCCTCAGTGGTTTACACCAATGCTGTCAGATCTCTCCCTTCCTCCCTGTGTCTCCCAGATTTCCATGCGGTGTCTGGATTCGGAATCTCACCAGGATGCGGCAAAAGGATTTGTACTCCAGGTAGGTGAGGTGCTCGGCCAGCTCCAGTGGCCCGAGGTGATCGAACAGGAGGGACATCTTCCTGCGTTTCTGGGTGACATTGTTCCGCTGGGTGATTTGCCTCTTCCACTCGAAGGAGGGTCTGCGACAGCACAGCAACCACAGCACGGTGAGCGTAACGGAGAACGTGCGCACGCATGTGCGCGCCGGGATCGCTCAGGGAAGAAAACGGGGGAACACACGCGCGCAACGCAGGAGGACCCACGGGGTATAACAGGAATCAGGCCGGGGAACCGCGGGGAAGACCCAGGCAACACGCAGAGAACAGGAGGGTCATGTCGGAACGCACGGGGAAAGCAGGACCCGTGAATCATCAAACCCCTACAGTTTGGAGGCAGGCCATTCAGCCCACTGAGTCCTCACCAACCCTCTGTAATGCATCCCCTACCCTTACCCTGTAACCCTGCATTTTCCACTGCCAATCCACCCTAACCTACACATCCCTGGGCACTATGGGACAATTTAGCACGGCCAATCCACCCT
>NW_025978961.1:0-6287 GCF_021869965.1 Rhincodon typus | reverse complement strand
CCAAAGTAACAGCTAATCCAAAACTGTACAAACTAATTAAGGTAGAGCTAATAATAAAGCCACAGCATCATCACGTGTATAAAAGAGGCAAGAGAGAAAGGGGTCATCACAAGGTGGAGGCGTTATCTTCCAAACCTTTCAAAATTGAAAATAAAAGACTGAACATCCACACCTCCATTGCAAAGGGTAAACCATAGAGTGACCTCTATTTCCTAAAATCATGCAGACCCTCAACTGCCAATCAGTAACTTTTGTAATGTATTTTTCTTAACATTTCATATCATCTTTGCTTTTGAAGGTTAAGTAAACCTGAATTGAATTCTTACTCTGTGAACCTTGATTTAAGTCTTAGAGTGACTGTGCTTCAATTAAGCCAACATTAATTAATTATGGAACCAGTAGAAAATATATCAACCTTAGAGCAATTCTGATAAAGAGTCAAATCTGACCTGAAACATTAACTTTGATTCTCTCTTCACAGATGCTGCCAGATCTGCTGAATTTCTCCAACGCTTTAGCATCTGCAGTCCTGTGCTTTCACTGTCTTGGGCTTTATCCCCCAGACTTTTCATTTTGGGTGCATCACAGCTGCTGTTGTGACTGAATTGTTGTTTTTCTTCTTTCCTTGATCTGTACCTCACAGAAAAATAAAGGGCCGAATCTCACTTTTCTTGGCGAGGTGTCAATTTTGTCGAGTTTGATTCGGGGGCTCTCTCCGTGAGACCCAACAAATTTTCTTGCTGCATCTTACCAAAGTCAGCTCACTAACTGCTAACCCCACCCATATGATTTCCTTCAAGTCCAGTTCTAGACCCCTTCTGCCACTTGCGACAACAACTCACTACTGACATGATGTCACAGAATGGACTAGCATCGCTGGCATTGGCACCATTTTCAAATAGTCATTGTGCACCCAGAAAAGCCTGTTAGTTCACAATGCCCTGGATGGCTCCTGGCATATGTCCTGGACATGACAGGCAGTGGGAAATTGACATCCCCTTTGAGAACAGGGACCTGGAGGACAGTTTGGCACAGAGGAAGAATGTCCACTTCCCGTAGAAAAGCTTGAGGAGTCCACAATATCAGATGATGTCAGCTTGGTTTCAGGTTGCCACCTGGGTCAGTGTGCTCTCAGCCATCTGGAGGAATGCACAGTAGTGTAGGAATGTCAATGACCTTGTCAAGTGCGCCAGCAGAAGTGGCACCATCCTCTCTCTCAGATACCTCACGTTCATTGTATCTCTGCCATGGTACTCACCTTCTGCCAAAGCTCATGTGTGAACTCATTATTCCATGCAACATCTTTTCTCACTCACACTCGACCACCCCAACCTTCACTCCCACGCTACTAACCCTGCATGCTTTTTGCACTCTCTGCTGACTCACACAGGACATCTCCCCACCTGCACCAAAAGTAGCAACTGCGCTACCCACTTTCACCTTCCTTACTACCTGCCTGTCTCTCATTCAAGGAGGAAAACAACCCACAGAAAGGCAGAAAGAGTCAAGATAGATGCCCAACATTGGGTTCCTCACCCCTTACAAGGAGAAGATCTTGACCCTAACAGTCCCGAGCAGCTGACTGACTGTGTCCAACGCTCTGGTCGAGTATTAGAGGCTGCCTTTGACTTACCACCGCAGGACCTCCGATTGAAAGCTGTCTCCCTTGACCTGACTGAAGATGGCTGTCAACAACAATAAGTTTCCTGGCTTTGTGTCTGCGCTAAACTACATGGCAATACTGCAGTAATGTGAGCCTGGTGCCTGCGGCTGAGGGGTCTAATCACAAATAAAGCATGTCAAGACAAGGCAGGGAAACCGGTGAGCATCCAGGTAGGCTCCGAGTGAGTGAGCACTTAGAGAGCAAGCCTTAACCCTGAGAAGCAATTTGCCTAGTCCATGAGCTGAGTGTGCATTCTTCACTACAAAGTGCCCTTGGTACAACATTACCCCAATAGATGCCAGTGCAGCCTGAGGTGCAGAATCGAAGGATGAAAGCATGGTATAAGTGGATCAGGGATATGTCATGAGGGCACTTGAGGTTGTCAGTTGTCAGATGCCAATGTCCATTGACATTGGGTGCAGGGGGCTGGTGCCCATTGAGCATGCCCTGAGATGTTGATGTCCAACAGATAGGCCCTTTGGAGCGAGCAATGAATTGCAGTCACCAGGTACCTAGTCTGACTTCCATGTCCAAAGTTCTTGCCGTCCAGTTTGCCCATATGACAAGGAAAGGAATGGGTTGCGGCTGTGAGCGGGGAACACTTGCCTTCTTTCCTATCCATACCAATTCTTATTTGCCAATGATATGACCACTTTTAGACAGAATACTTGTGGCCTCTCGAGTATAATTCTTATGAGTTACTTAGCATGAATGCCAAGGCAAAGGGATTGGGCTGAAGCTATTTGGTGAACTCATGTAAATCTCACATCATTGTTTATTGTTCGAACCCTTAGTCAAGCGGAAAACCTTGCTCCCAGAGTAATTTACCATGAATGATTTAACAGGGAACCAAAGCAAGGGTGACTTATATAAAAATGTTTTCACACAGTACGTATGGAATGCACTGTCTGGAAATGTGGTGGAGACAAGTTGAATTGAGACATTCAAGGCAGCATTGGATGCTTATTTGGATAGAAGTGGTGTGCGGGTAAAAGGGAGGAGATTTACATTAGATTGTACAATCGGTATAGCATGATGGGCTGAATGGTCTCCTTCTGCACTATGACAATTCTATAAATCTGCGATTCTGGGACAGTGTCTGCTTTGCTGGAAATTGAGGTGAGACTACTGCAGACTCACTGGGAGTGCTTCTTAACCAAAAGGACAGATACTGGTGTCGGACTACTACGATTGGATTGGGTTGGATTAAATTGGATGAAGGCCAACACTGTTGTATTTGATCTCCGCAATCAGTTTTTGTGGCAAGGAATAAAAGGCAAGAAAGTAATTTTACTTATTCCCCCATTAAAGTATAAACTGAAGGGACAGGTGGCTTATTTACAATCATACAGTTTAACCAATTTAATGGAGTCAATCTCCCCAAATTTCAGGAAATAATGAAACAGAATAGAAATGTTTTTGGCCAGCCCAAGAGGAGTGAAGACTAGGATTATGGAGACCCCATGTTACGACCTCAAAGAAAGTGCAGTTTCTATCAGGAAGCAGAGGTAGCTCTGACTTAATGGTGGAATCCTTTGTAGAACAAGGTCGATTGAGCTCAATAACGATATTTGTTAATTTTCTTATTTAAAAACATAAAATATAGGAGCAGCAGTAGGCGATTCTGCCCTTTGAACCTTCGCCACAATCCAATGTGATCATGGCTGATTACCCTACTCAGTAACGTGTTCCCACTTTCTCCTCAGACCCTAAGATCTCTTTAGTCCTAAGAGCTACATTAATCTTCTTCTTGAGAACATTTGATGTTTTGGACTCAATCGATTTATGCGGCAGAGAATTCGACAGCCTCATCTTGCTCAGGCTGCAAACATTTCTCCTCATCCTTCGACTGTGACCCCTTATTCTGGAACCCCCAGTCATCGGGCACATCCTCCTTCTATTTACCCTGTTTATTAGAATTTTATAGGTTTCTATGACAACACCCTCGTTCTTTATCTAGCTCATAAACCAGATGGGTCAAAGATTATCGGGTCTTAAGTAAGAAGATCCCTGCTAGTGTCACTTTAGTCTCAATAGCTAGTGTTGTGTCCGGGAGATTTCATTTGGTTTCTGGTCAAGTCCAAGATTTTAGAATAGAATCCCTACAGTGCGGAAGCAGGCTATTCACTCCATCGAGTCCACACGAACCCTCAGAAGAGCAGCCCACCCAGATCCACGCCCACCCCCTACCATATCCCTACGTATCCCATGGCTAAGCCATTTTTTTTTCTTTTATTCATTCACGGGATGAGGTCGTCGCTGGCTAGGCAGCATTTATTGCACATCCCTAATTGCCCAGAAGGCAGTTACGAGTCAACCACATTGCTGTGGATCTGGAGTCACATGTAGGCCAGACCACTTAAGGATGGATGCTTCCGTATCGAAAGGACATTAGTGAAACAGATGGGATTTTCCCAACAATCAACACGTGGTCATCATTATATTCTTAACTCCAGATATTTATTGAATTCAAATTCCACCATCTGCTGTGGCAGGATTCGAACCCCGGCCCCCAGAACATTGTCTGGGTCTTTGGATTAACAGCCCAGCCATAATACCACTAGGCCATCACATTCCCTGCACATCTTTGGACTGTGGGAGAAACCCACATAGACACAGGGGGGACAGGCAAACTCCACACAGACAGTCACCCAAGGCTGGAATCAAACACAGGTCCCTGGTGCTATGAGGCTGCAGTGCTAACCACTGAGCCACTGTGCCGCCCAATGATGTGGAGAAGATTAATTCAAATTTGCCTCCTTTTATGATCAACAAAACAACTGGACATCATTCCCACAGAGTTTTCACAGCAGTCCTGTCATATTCCCATCAAGGCATGGGAAATGAACTGAACACTTTCAGGCAACCAGAGTGCATGATTTAACTTGTTACCATTTACAGAAAGTGAGAGGAAAAATGTCCAATAGGCACAACTTTTACAATCACCGTGAAAGTGGGGCTCAAGTGAACCCTAAATGCAAATTTCTGAAACAAAAACAGAAATTGCTGGTAAAACTTGGCAAGTCTGGCAGCATCCGTGGAGAGAAAACAGAGTTAACGCATCAAGTTCAGTGAACGATGAAGAGTCACTGGACTCACAAAGCTAATTCTACTTTCTCCCCACGAATGTTGCCAGACCTGCTGAGTTTCACGAGCAAGTTCTGTTTTTGTTCCGTGTCTACAGCATCTGCAGTTCTTTGTTTTATTTTAATGCAAGTTTCTGAGCTTGAGTCTTAGACCAGGAGAAAAGAGTATTGAGCAATGGAAAACAGACACAGTAGTTAAATTAGAGACAACAAGGTGCAGAGCTGGATGAACACAGCAGGCCAAGCAGCATCATAGGAGCAGAAAGGCTGACGTTTCGGGCCTAGACCCTTCATCCTATGATGCTGTGTTCATCCAGCTCTGCACCTTGTTGTCTCGGATTCTCCAGCGTCTGCAGTTCCTACTATCACAGTATTTAAATTAGATGGCCCTACCCCTCAGTATGTATGTGATGATCTTTCCTTAGACTGACGAGTCACGAGAGAGAGCTGTTTGGAGGTACTGGGGAAAATCATCTTCATCCCCGAAGCCTGGTGCAGTGGTGGTATTGGACACCCCAGAGCGAGGGACTGAAACAGGATGTTCGCAATATGCTAGTATTGGGAATGATCAGTCAGGAAGAAAGATCTGTTTTGGAAGTAGCAGTTAGCTGTGGCAGTCTTGGTGCAGTATTGATGCAGGGGATTCATTGAGAACAGATCAGTAGCAAATGCCTCCTGTCTGTTCACTGAAGTAAAGAACCCAATACATTCTTGACATGAGAATGCCACTCAATGGCTACCTTCAAGGTTGTAGAGCATCTTGTAGTTGACCAATTTGTCCCATTATTATTCCAATAAGGTTATTACTAGAGGAAAACATTAAAGGCAATGCAGTATCCAATACGAGGATTGCTCTGTGGATCCTGTTTTTACGGGGTACAATCCTAAGAGTGCAATAGTTTCAAGATTCTAAGTTAGCTGCAAATCCGTTATACAAAGGAGAACCACAGGAACGTACAGTTGAAGGTATCTGGGAAATGGAAAGCTTTAAAGCAGGAATGCACAGGGCAAGACATCAATGTAGCTGGCTCAAGTCTAATAGTGGCATAAGAACATCAAATTGTTGTGGTATTTATGATCTAGATTGGTTAAAGTCAGAAGTCAGATGACACCAGGTTATAGTCCAACAGGTTGACTTGAAATCACAAGTATTCAGAGCACTTCATCAGGTGAAGTGGAGGGAAGCACACTGGTACAGAATAAATAGGCAGAGAGATAACGGCAAGATAAGTCCAGGTAATTAAGAGTGTCAACAGATATATACAAATAGAGTGAGTGGAATGTCAACAGGCTGAATAACCAATTTTTGCAGGTGATCAAAAGTGTCAAATGGAGTGAATGAACAGCTGAATAGCAAGTGAAGAGATGGCCTATGAATGGATTAATTAAGGCAGAGAGATAATTAGAAAAAGTCAAAAATAAGGTGGTGTCAGAGACAAGACAAATAGCTGGAATAACTGTGGGTATCACAGTCGCATGACAAGAGTCTAACCAAAGTAACAGCTAATCCAAAACTGTACAAACTAATTAAGGTAGAG
>NW_025978960.1:0-6287 GCF_021869965.1 Rhincodon typus | reverse complement strand
CCAAAGTAACAGCTAATCCAAAACTGTACAAACTAATTAAGGTAGAGCTAATAATAAAGCCACAGCATCATCACGTGTATAAAAGAGGCAAGAGAGAAAGGGGTCATCACAAGGTGGAGGCGTTATCTTCCAAACCTTTCAAAATTGAAAATAAAAGACTGAACATCCACACCTCCATTGCAAAGGGTAAACCATAGAGTGACCTCTATTTCCTAAAATCATGCAGACCCTCAACTGCCAATCAGTAACTTTTGTAATGTATTTTTCTTAACATTTCATATCATCTTTGCTTTTGAAGGTTAAGTAAACCTGAATTGAATTCTTACTCTGTGAACCTTGATTTAAGTCTTAGAGTGACTGTGCTTCAATTAAGCCAACATTAATTAATTATGGAACCAGTAGAAAATATATCAACCTTAGAGCAATTCTGATAAAGAGTCAAATCTGACCTGAAACATTAACTTTGATTCTCTCTTCACAGATGCTGCCAGATCTGCTGAATTTCTCCAACGCTTTAGCATCTGCAGTCCTGTGCTTTCACTGTCTTGGGCTTTATCCCCCAGACTTTTCATTTTGGGTGCATCACAGCTGCTGTTGTGACTGAATTGTTGTTTTTCTTCTTTCCTTGATCTGTACCTCACAGAAAAATAAAGGGCCGAATCTCACTTTTCTTGGCGAGGTGTCAATTTTGTCGAGTTTGATTCGGGGGCTCTCTCCGTGAGACCCAACAAATTTTCTTGCTGCATCTTACCAAAGTCAGCTCACTAACTGCTAACCCCACCCATATGATTTCCTTCAAGTCCAGTTCTAGACCCCTTCTGCCACTTGCGACAACAACTCACTACTGACATGATGTCACAGAATGGACTAGCATCGCTGGCATTGGCACCATTTTCAAATAGTCATTGTGCACCCAGAAAAGCCTGTTAGTTCACAATGCCCTGGATGGCTCCTGGCATATGTCCTGGACATGACAGGCAGTGGGAAATTGACATCCCCTTTGAGAACAGGGACCTGGAGGACAGTTTGGCACAGAGGAAGAATGTCCACTTCCCGTAGAAAAGCTTGAGGAGTCCACAATATCAGATGATGTCAGCTTGGTTTCAGGTTGCCACCTGGGTCAGTGTGCTCTCAGCCATCTGGAGGAATGCACAGTAGTGTAGGAATGTCAATGACCTTGTCAAGTGCGCCAGCAGAAGTGGCACCATCCTCTCTCTCAGATACCTCACGTTCATTGTATCTCTGCCATGGTACTCACCTTCTGCCAAAGCTCATGTGTGAACTCATTATTCCATGCAACATCTTTTCTCACTCACACTCGACCACCCCAACCTTCACTCCCACGCTACTAACCCTGCATGCTTTTTGCACTCTCTGCTGACTCACTCAGGACATCTCCCCACCTGCACCAAAAGTAGCAACTGCGCTACCCACTTTCACCTTCCTTACTACCTGCCTGTCTCTCATTCCAGGAGGAAAACAACCCACAGAAAGGCAGAAAGAGTCAAGATAGATGCCCAACATTGGGTTCCTCACCCCTTACAAGGAGAAGATCTTGACCCTAACAGTCCCGAGCAGCTGACTGACTGTGTCCAACGCTCTGGTCGAGTATTAGAGGCTGCCTTTGACTTACCACCGCAGGACCTCCGATTGAAAGCTGTCTCCCTTGACCTGACTGAAGATGGCTGTCAACAACAATAAGTTTCCTGGCTTTGTGTCTGCGCTAAACTACATGGCAATACTGCAGTAATGTGAGCCTGGTGCCTGCGGCTGAGGGGTCTAATCACAAATAAAGCATGTCAAGACAAGGCAGGGAAACCGGTGAGCATCCAGGTAGGCTCCGAGTGAGTGAGCACTTAGAGAGCAAGCCTTAACCCTGAGAAGCAATTTGCCTAGTCCATGAGCTGAGTGTGCATTCTTCACTACAAAGTGCCCTTGGTACAACATTACCCCAATAGATGCCAGTGCAGCCTGAGGTGCAGAATCGAAGGATGAAAGCATGGTATAAGTGGATCAGGGATATGTCATGAGGGCACTTGAGGTTGTCAGTTGTCAGATGCCAATGTCCATTGACATTGGGTGCAGGGGGCTGGTGTCCATTGAGCATGCCCTGAGATGTTGATGTCCAACAGATAGGCCCTTTGGAGCGAGCAATGAATTGCAGTCACCAGGTACCTAGTCTGACTTCCATGTCCAAAGTTCTTGCCGTCCAGTTTGCCCATATGACAAGGAAAGGAATGGGTTGCGGCTGTGAGCGGGGAACACTTGCCTTCTTTCCTATCCATACCAATTCTTATTTGCCAATGATATGACCACTTTTAGACAGAATACTTGTGGCCTCTCGAGTATAATTCTTATGAGTTACTTAGCATGAATGCCAAGGCAAAGGGATTGGGCTGAAGCTATTTGGTGAACTCATGTAAATCTCACATCATTGTTTATTGTTCGAACCCTTAGTCAAGCGGAAAACCTTGCTCCCAGAGTAATTTACCATGAATGATTTAACAGGGAACCAAAGCAAGGGTGACTTATATAAAAATGTTTTCACACAGTACGTATGGAATGCACTGTCTGGAAATGTGGTGGAGACAAGTTGAATTGAGACATTCAAGGCAGCATTGGATGCTTATTTGGATAGAAGTGGTGTGCGGGTAAAAGGGAGGAGATTTACATTAGATTGTACAATCGGTATAGCATGATGGGCTGAATGGTCTCCTTCTGCACTATGACAATTCTATAAATCTGCGATTCTGGGACAGTGTCTGCTTTGCTGGAAATTGAGGTGAGACTACTGCAGACTCACTGGGAGTGCTTCTTAACCAAAAGGACAGATACTGGTGTCGGACTACTACGATTGGATTGGGTTGGATTAAATTGGATGAAGGCCAACACTGTTGTATTTGATCTCCGCAATCAGTTTTTGTGGCAAGGAATAAAAGGCAAGAAAGTAATTTTACTTATTCCCCCATTAAAGTATAAACTGAAGGGACAGGTGGCTTATTTACAATCATACAGTTTAACCAATTTAATGGAGTCAATCTCCCCAAATTTCAGGAAATAATGAAACAGAATAGAAATGTTTTTGGCCAGCCCAAGAGGAGTGAAGACTAGGATTATGGAGACCCCATGTTACGACCTCAAAGAAAGTGCAGTTTCTATCAGGAAGCAGAGGTAGCTCTGATTTAATGGTGGAATCCTTTGTAGAACAAGGTCGATTGAGCTCAATAACGATATTTGTTAATTTTCTTATTTAAAAACATAAAATATAGGAGCAGCAGTAGGCGATTCTGCCCTTTGAACCTTCGCCACAATCCAATGTGATCATGGCTGATTACCCTACTCAGTATCGTGTTCCCACTTTCTCCTCAGACCCTAAGATCTCTTTAGTCCTAAGAGCTACATTAATCTTCTTCTTGAGAACATTTGATGTTTTGGACTCAATCGATTTATGCGGCAGAGAATTCGACAGCCTCATCTTGCTCAGGCTGCAAACATTTCTCCTCATCCTTCGACTGTGACCCCTTATTCTGGAACCCCCAGTCATCGGGCACATCCTCCTTCTATTTACCCTGTTTATTAGAATTTTATAGGTTTCTATGACAACACCCTCGTTCTTTATCTAGCTCATAAACCAGATGGGTCAAAGATTATCGGGTCTTAAGTAAGAAGATCCCTGCTAGTGTCACTTTAGTCTCAATAGCTAGTGTTGTGTCCGGGAGATTTCATTTGGTTTCTGGTCAAGTCCAAGATTTTAGAATAGAATCCCTACAGTGCGGAAGCAGGCTATTCACTCCATCGAGTCCACACGAACCCTCAGAAGAGCAGCCCACCCAGATCCACGCCCACCCCCTACCATATCCCTACGTATCCCATGGCTAAGCCATTTTTTTTTCTTTTATTCATTCACGGGATGAGGTCGTCGCTGGCTAGGCAGCATTTATTGCACATCCCTAATTGCCCAGAAGGCAGTTACAAGTCAACCACATTGCTGTGGATCTGGAGTCACATGTAGGCCAGACCACTTAAGGATGGATGCTTCCGTATCGAAAGGACATTAGTGAAACAGATGGGATTTTCCCAACAATCAACACGTGGTCATCATTATATTCTTAACTCCAGATATTTATTGAATTCAAATTCCACCATCTGCTGTGGCAGGATTCGAACCCCGGCCCCCAGAACATTGTCTGGGTCTTTGGATTAACAGCCCAGCCATAATACCACTAGGCCATCACATTCCCTGCACATCTTTGGACTGTGGGAGAAACCCACATAGACACAGGGAGGACAGGCAAACTCCACACAGACAGTCACCCAAGGCTGGAATCAAACACAGGTCCCTGGTGCTATGAGGCTGCAGTGCTAACCACTGAGCCACTGTGCCGCCCAATGATGTGGAGAAGATTAATTCAAATTTGCCTCCTTTTATGATCAACAAAACAACTGGACATCATTCCCACAGAGTTTTCACAGCAGTCCTGTCATATTCCCATCAAGGCATGGGAAATGAACTGAACACTTTCAGGCAACCAGAGTGCATGATTTAACTTGTTACCATTTACAGAAAGTGAGAGGAAAAATGTCCAATAGGCACAACTTTTACAATCACTGTGTAAGTGGGGCTCAAGTGAACCCTAAATGCAAATTTCTGAAACAAAAACAGAAATTGCTGGTAAAACTTGGCAAGTCTGGCAGCATCCGTGGAGAGAAAACAGAGTTAACGCATCAAGTTCAGTGAACGATGAAGAGTCACTGGACTCACAAAGCTAATTCTACTTTCTCCCCACGAATGTTGCCAGACCTGCTGAGTTTCACGAGCAAGTTCTGTTTTTGTTCCGTGTCTACAGCATCTGCAGTTCTTTGTTTTATTTTAATGCAAGTTTCTGAGCTTGAGTCTTAGACCAGGAGAAAAGAGTATTGAGCAATGGAAAACAGACACAGTAGTTAAATTAGAGACAACAAGGTGCAGAGCTGGATGAACACAGCAGGCCAAGCAGCATCATAGGAGCAGAAAGGCTGACGTTTCGGGCCTAGACCCTTCATCCTATGATGCTGTGTTCATCCAGCTCTGCACCTTGTTGTCTCGGATTCTCCAGCGTCTGCAGTTCCTACTATCACAGTATTTAAATTAGATGGCCCTACCCCTCAGTATGTATGTGATGATCTTTCCTTAGACTGACGAGTCACGAGAGAGAGCTGTTTGGAGGTACTGGGGAAAATCATCTTCATCCCCGAAGCCTGGTGCAGTGGTGGTATTGGACACCCCAGAGCGAGGGACTGAAACAGGATGTTCGCAATATGCTAGTATTGGGAATGATCAGTCAGGAAGAAAGATCTGTTTTGGAAGTAGCAGTTAGCTGTGGCAGTCTTGGTGCAGTATTGATGCAGGGGATTCATTGAGAACAGATCAGGAGCAAATGCCTCCTGACTGTTCACTGAAGTAAAGAACCCAATACATTCTTGACATGAGAATGCCACTCAATGGCTACCTTCAAGGTTGTAGAGCATCTTGTAGTTGACCAATTTGTCCCATTATTATTCCAATAAGGTTATTACTAGAGGAAAACATTAAAGGCAATGCAGTATCCAATACGAGGATTGCTCTGTGGATCCTGTTTTTACGGGGTACAATCCTAAGAGTGCAATAGTTTCAAGATTCTAAGTTAGCTGCAAATCCGTTATACAAAGGAGAACCACAGGAACGTACAGTTGAAGGTATCTGGGAAATGGAAAGCTTTAAAGCAGGAATGCACAGGGCAAGACATCAATGTAGCTGGCTCAAGTCTAATAGTGGCATAAGAACATCAAATTGTTGTGGTATTTATGATCTAGATTGGTTAAAGTCAGAAGTCAGATGACACCAGGTTATAGTCCAACAGGTTGACTTGAAATCACAAGTATTCAGAGCACTTCATCAGGTGAAGTGGAGGGAAGCACACTGGTACAGAATAAATAGGCAGAGAGATAACGGCAAGATAAGTCCAGGTAATTAAGAGTGTCAACAGATATATACAAATAGAGTGAGTGGAATGTCAACAGGCTGAATAACCAATCTTTGCAGGTGATCAAAAGTGTCAAATGGAGTGAATGAACAGCTGAATAGCAAGTGAAGAGATGGCCTATGAATGGATTAATTAAGGCAGAGAGATAATTAGAAAAAGTCAAAAATAAGGTGGTGTCAGAGACAAGACAAATAGCTGGAATAACTGTGGGTATCACAGTCGCATGACAAGAGTCTAACCAAAGTAACAGCTAATCCAAAACTGTACAAACTAATTAAGGTAGAG